>NC_045430.1:32005040-32307540 GCF_902635505.1 Sarcophilus harrisii
TTGTAAGTTTTTACATATTTCTCTGTGTTCATTATATACAGTATTTCTTTTACTGAATAGTAATAATTCATTACATTCACATATTTCAGTTTGTTCAACTATTCTCGTTAATGACCATTTACTTTATTTCCAGGTCTTTGCTATTAAAAAGTTGTGCTTTAAATATTTTGGTATAGATGAGTCCTTTATTTTTTTTTTTAACATTGATTTTCTTAGGACTTAGGCCCTAGCACTAGAATCTCTAGTTCAAAATGTTTGGAACATTTATTCCCTCTATTTTCAAAATTCTAGATTGCTTTCCAGAACAACTCCACCAACAATGCAGTGATATGGGATACATATGACTTGTTGATACAATTCAATTCTTCAACTATTGTGTATCATATCACTAAGATGACACCTAGGTATGTCTATACAAATTTTAGCTATGTAGTCATGAGGGTTTAGATAAGAAGTATAGATCTTGGATGATAATCCCTGACATGTAAGGAAGGGTAAAGATGTATTAAAACAGAAAGAACTAACTTTGATGTCAGAGTAGCTGGATTTTGATTCTGATATTTGCAACTCATGTGACTTTGGACAAGTCCCCAGAACTCCTAGGATCTCACAGTTTCTTCAGTAAAATAAAGGAGTTCCTGAGGTGCCACTATACATCTCTCAGATTGGCTAAAATGACCAGAAAAGATAATGATAAATGTTGGAGGGGATGTGGGAAAACTGGGACACTAATACATTGTTGGTGGAGCTGTGAACTGATTCAACTATTCTGGAGAGCAATCTGTAACTATACCCAAAGGGCTATCAAACTGTACATGCCCTTTGACCCAGCAGTATTTCTATTAGATTCTAAAGAGATCATAAAGGAGGGAAAAGGACCCACATGTGCAAAAATGTTTGTGGCAGCCCTTTGTGTAGTGACAAAAAACCCTGAAAACTGAGTAAACGCCTATCAGTTGGAGAATGGCTGAACACGTTATGATATATGAATGTTATGGAATATTATTGTTCTATAAGAAATGATCAGCAGGATAATTTCAGAGAGGCCTGGAGAGACCTACATGAACTGATGCTAAGTGAAAGGAGCAGAAACAGATCATATACATGACAACAGCAAGATTATACGATAATCATTTCTGATGGACCTGACTCTCGTCAACAATGAGATGATTCAGACCATTTCCAATGGTCTTGTGATGAAGAAAGCCATCTGCACTTAGAGAGAACAGTGGGAATTGAATGTGTACCACAATATAGTATTCTCACTCTTTTTGTTGTTGTTTTCTTCAATTTTGTTTTCTTTCTCATTTTTTTTCCTTTTTGATCTTATTTTTCTTGTGCAGCATGATATTTGCAGAAATATGTATGAAGGAATTGCATGTGTTTAACATATATTGGATCACTTGCCAACTGGGGGAAGGTTGGGAGGAAGGGAGGGAAAAAAATTAGAACACAGGGTTTTGTAGAGGTGAATGGCAAAAATTATCCATGCATATATTTTGAAAAAACAAAGTTTTAATTTTAAAAAATTGAAGGAGTTAGAAGAGAAAACTTCCAATACAATTTCTACATTTAAAACTATGAGCCATTAAAGCAGAATCCGTAGAAATCGGCACTTTATTGGCTATGGGGAAACAAAATTGTGGAGAAACAAGAGTCAACAGTGACTAAAGTTTGCTGTCTTAATGATCTGAAAAAGGACAATGAAGAATGCCTATATGAATCACAATGGAGGATGAAAAGAATCAGCTGGAGAACTAGGAGAGAGCTACGTCAAGAAAGCTTAGAACAATGCAGTATTTCAAGGATGGGTTAATCCATAGCAAAATTGATTCTTTTCTGAAGGCAAACAAGGCAATCTTTCCTCTCCATCCTTACCTACTCTTAAGCACGGAATGAGTGTTGCCTCAGACAAACAGTCTTGGGAAAGACTTTTAATTTTGAAATGTCAAGGTGTCTCACTGAATTTGGGGCTATCTCTTGTTATCCTGATCTACATTTCATCACTGGACCCAGATGACTCTGGAGGAGAGGGTGAAGCTGATGACTTTGCAGAACTCTGTCTTCCTTAATCCAAATCACTTGCAAGTCAAGACATCACCTTCATGATGTCATTGATCTTCTTCCAGAACGAAGGAGGGACAACAACAAATCAATAATGCCAAATGGAGTAGAAAAGTCAAGGAGAATGTGAACCAAGAATACAAAGATTAAGGTGCTAATTTGTTAACTGGAGTGAATTGATGGCCTTAGAGAGAATTCAATTCAATTCTACCCCTCCCCCTAAAAAAGAATTTTACAAACATTTATTAAGTTCAAGGCATTGTTATAGGTGCTGAGGATACAAATACAAAGCATGAACTAGACTCTGATGTCAAAGAGAAGACTTTTTATTGGGGAAGAAGGGATTAGTAAAAGGCAAAGTCAAATTGTAATTTTGAGTCCTAGAAAGTGCTAACAAATAGGAATGAGGAAGGGAAAGGGGAGCTGAACAGAAACATCTCATTTGGATCTAAATTCAATCTCAGTCTCAGACATTTATTATCTAAGTGACCCTGGGCAAATCACTTAATCCTAATAGAAGAAGAGGAAGAGAGGGGAGAAAAGTAAAAGGAAGAGGAGGAAAAAAGAGGAGAAAGGAGGAAGAAGAGGAGAGAAAGCTGTTCTTTAAAATAAGTCAATAAATTCCAAGAAGCATTTTTTACAAGGAGGACGGCAGCCAGATTTCAGGGGATGTTAAGTAATGAATGGGTGGTGTCAAATGCAAGCAGTAACATCCTCAGTTCACAGAGTTTTCGAGTGATAATAGCTTGAGCTGGCAGCAGGGTCATGGGAGAATTGTATTGTGTTTTGTTTTGCTTTCTTTAGGATAACACCTGGGCAAGTTTCAAGGATCAGAATAAGAAACCTATAGAAAGGAAGAGATTGAAGATAGAGAGGGAGGAAAGCACTATCAGAGAATGAATGAAATTATATCACCAAGACAAGTAGACTATCTCCTATCTGTACAGTTTTGTTTGCAGGCTACCTAGGAGCCAGATTAGTTCATTTCAGAGCTCACCTCCTTCCTTAAGGGTGGCCACTGGACAATGAAGTATTAATATCATAGTAATGTAAAGAGATTATTATCCTGCAGCATAAGAGGGAACGTGCATATCTGTGAAAGTAGAGATCCAGAAGAGGAACACAGCAATGCTAAAGAGATATTATTTGATTTGCCTAAGGTCACTCAACAAACTTTTAGAGATCAATTCCCTTCTCCCCTTCCCTCCTCCCTCACTCCCTGCTCATTACAAAAATACAAAACACAATGCAATACAAAAATAGTCAAATTAAATAGGACGGAAAGATGAGAGATATTTATTTCACTGTGGCCTGACTGTGTGACTTTCGTATCCCATGGGACATGCAATTACATGAACCCTGATCTTTCACTAAGATGACCTCCACTTAACAGAAAGGATCTTCTCAGTCTCATTTCCATTAACATTGCTAGAACTTAAGGCCAGGTCCAGTTATCTTTTCACAATAGTGGAAAAAGCCTCCGTGGAAGCCCACTAGTGAATGGGACTTGGACAACTGATCTCCTTGGACAATTCAAAAGTGCTTTCTTCATAATGAACACTGCTAGTAAAGATAAATAGGCAGTTCAATTAATCTAACTTGCTTGACTATAGGTTCAAGTACCAAAAGCCCAGGAGCCCCAGCTCATTCACTGTGTGGTCTTTCGCAATGGTGAAGATTTTTCAAGTATGACTCAAAGCTTCTAATCTACTGAATCTAACTATTAAAGCTCAGTGCTTTGTTTGACGGTTTGTCTTCTGCTTGTTTTTATTTTTGTTTTATACACACTAAGCATCTGAATTGCCGGCAGGAGGAATGGGAATGCCCAGGGCATGTCACACACTCTACACTCTTATCTTGCATTTATAATTTCTCCCCAGTGCTTCAATACTGGAAGGAGCCAAGAACTATAAGACTGTACTATCCTAGGATCTAAAAGGATTCTTTATGGAGGAAAAAGAAGAGTCCAAAGACTTTGGATGTCCCTGAGACCTTTTCAGGTTTCCAAGGTCAAAACTACTTTCATGATAATTTTTTTTCAGTCTTGTCTGATTCTGAGATCCCATTTAGGATTTTTTTTTTTTCTGGCAAAGATATTCTGATTCATTTTACATATGAAGAAACTGAGGCAAACTGGTTAAGTAACTTTACCAGGATTAAATAGCTAATAAACATCTAAGACTAGATCTGATCTCACAAACATGGGTCTTTCCAACTTTAGGCTATGCCCTCTACTTCACCCAAATTGCCGCTTTTTTTTGGCGAATTTAAGTGACTTGCCCAAAGTCACATAGCTAAGTGTCAAGTCTGAGATGGCATCTAAACTCAGGTCCTCCTGACTCTAGGGCTGATGCTTCATCCATTATGCTACCTAGCTGCCCCAATACCTTTTTATAATAATGCTAAAATGTTATTTCCCTTTAAAAATGATTCTGCCCTGCCCCCTTCTAACTATCTATCTGGGGGAGACCAGATTTTTTTTTTCATTTACTTCAACCAAGTCAATATATCACAACAGATTGAAGGCAGAAGCAGATGAGAATCCAACTGTCTTCTAATAAGGCAGATATTAAAGAGATTTCAAAAATATGTAGGGCAATGTCACTCTTTTCACTATTTTTTTGGCTTTAGAAAAGTTATTTTTCATAGAAATGTGTTGTTTATGTTAACCGGTGATGGATTAGTTATTCTTAAATGAATTTTTAAAATATATCAGTTTTACTTTCTAATATGGTATATTTTGATATATTCCACATTAAAAAACGGTTCTTTAGGTCTTCAATGATTTAAGAGTATAAAAGGGTCCTGAGACACAAATTGAAATGCTGCTGTTTTAGAGATTAAAAAGCACAGACCCTATGACTGGCTCAAGGTCACAACTGGGTAAGAAAGCCAAGTCCAGTGTCCCAGCTTCCTTACACTCAGTGTTTTTTTTTTTCCTACTCATTCATTACTAATGCAAAAATAGCCAAATTAGATGACATGGAAAGATGAGAGACATTCATTTCCCAATGATTTGTCTATATGTCTATCTCACCCTATGAAAGGAGTAGATATACAAATCCCGATCCTTCATTAAGAGGGCATTCAGATAATAGAACTGGTTCCCTTGGTCCTATTTCCATTAACCTATGCTTGTTCAGAGTAAGGGCACCAAGAAAGTAAAGCATTGAAGCATCTAGGTGGCACAGTGGATAGAGCACCAACCTTGTAGTCAAGAGAAGCTGAGTTCAAATCTGCCCTCAGATACTTCCTAGCTGGATGACCCTGGACAAATCACTTAATCCCAATTGTCTCAGGAAAAAAAAAAGTATAGCATCAAAAACTAGCTAATAATAGAGTCAGTGTATTGTTGTTCAATTGTTTCAGTCATAACTGACTCTTTGTGACCCATTTGGGGTTTTCTTGGCAAAAATATTGGAGTGATTTGCCATTTCTTTTAGTTCATTTTACAGATGAGAAAACTGAGGTAAACAGAGTTAAACAGTTTATCCAGGATGACATAGCTAGTTAAGCGTCTAAGGCTATATTTAAACTCAGGTCTTCTTGACTCTAAGACCAGGGATTTATCTACTGTACCATCTAGATGAACAGCCATCCCACCATCTAAATGAACATTGGCTTCAGAGTCAAAGGACCTGAGTTCAAATTTCTCCTTATATTTGGATATTTGTATCCTCTATCATATTAGGGAGGACATTCTTGGATCTCACATTACCAATTGTAGGATGGAGAGGTTGGTTTCAAGGGCTTCTGAGATCTCCTTTTACTCTGTGGCTACAATCCTTAAAATTTCCACAAATAATCTTGAGTTTGTTTGATTATTAATTGCTTGCTCATTAAGCTGATGAATATTTTGGATACACAATCTTCTCTCTCCATGTCCCTCTATATCATAATACAAATTATTCAAATAACAGCATTCTGGAAATCCTAGCATTCTCTAAATCCCATCCCTGAGTTGGTACCTCCATTCGGAAGATATCATTTCCTTTGGGATATCTAGGTTATGTAAGGATTTATTTTCATCTTCTCCCTAAATAATATTTTTGGGTCATGACGGTCGAATGTACAACAGTTCTACCAAGAATAGTATCACACATATAGAGGTGAAAAGGACCCCAGAGAGTATTTAGTCTAATGACCTCATTTAACAGTTTAAGAAACTGAGGCCCAGACAGGGTAAAAGACTTCCCCCAAAGTCACACAGGGAATAATCAACCAAACCAAGACTTAATTAGAGTCTCAGGAAGCCAAGTCCAATTCTTTTTTTACTGCATGTTATCAACCTATCAGAGTTTTTTTTTTTTTTTTTTCTGTAATGGAGATATTAAAAATTGAAAATAAAATAAAATGGAAACATTAGAGTTGTTCAAATTTAAGTTGTAATGAATTAAAGAATATGGAATTTGAATCAATATATTGAATCCTGTCTGTGGTCCAGGAACACATTACAAAATGTGCTGACCTTCAAACAATAAGTTTGGAGGATTGGATCTGAGCCTTACATGGCAAGACATGGTGAGGAAACCCTCTTGTCTTGAACTAATCTCATGAGGCCCAGAGGAATCCAGTGACTTGTCCAATGTACTATGAGAAGTAAATGACAACACTGAGTTTCAGCCCCAGTATTTTTTCTATATTATAATGCTTCCCCCCCCCCTCAGTTCAAATGAAAATTATTAACTGTCTCTATCAAGAAACTATACTAGCACGGTGGAGATGAAGATAGATATGACACAATCTCCAATTATTACTCAGAGGAAAGAACAATGGACTTGGAACCAGAAACTGAGTTGAAATCACTACTGAAGATCTATATGACTGAGCAAGCAGTTAATACTCACGAACTTCACTGCATTAATCTCTAATATGGGAATGTCTTTACTTGTAAGGACAAAGAGGTCAGTGTAAGTCAATAATCATTATGAGTGGTCATTTATACTGTCCGTGGCAGCATCCTAGGTATTATGGAAGAAACAAAAGAATTAAAGTATAGGTAGCAAAATGAAGAGAGTGCCTGGAGTTGGGAAGATTCATCTTCATAAATTTAAATCCAATCTCAGACACTTACTGTGTGACCCAAGTCACACTTAATCCTGTTTGCACACACAGCAAGTCACTTAACCCTGTTTGCCTCAGTTTTCTCATCTGTAAAATAACCTAGAGAAGCAAAAGGCAAAACACTCCAGTATTTTTACCAAGAAAATGCCAAATGGGACATGACTGAAAGGGGTAATCAGTAACAACACATAAAGGCACAACAGTAATCTACATTTTTATAGGACTTTGAGGTTTGCAAAGTACTTTTCCTTACTACAATCTAATGAATTAAGTAGCCCAATCTAGTTACACATTTTTAATTAATTTTATTCCCTCCCATTATATATAACATTTTTTCCTTAACATTTCCCTTTCTGAGTCACAAATTCTCTCTCCTGCCTTTACCTCCTTCCCTCATTGAGAAATCAATCAATTTGGTATAGGTTATACATGTGTGGTCATGCAAGACATATTTCCACATTAGTTATGTTGTGAAAGAAAACAAACAAAAACATAAGAAAATGTTTTTTTAAAAAAAAGTATGCTTTGACCTGCATTCACTCTATCAGTTGTTTGGAGATGGAAAACATTTTTCATCTTAAGTCCTTCAGAATTGTCTTAGATCATCACACAAGCATTTATTAAGCAACTATCAAGTTCAAGGCATCATGGTAGGTGCTGGGATTCCAAAAGTAAAGGTAAAATAGTGCCTATCCTCAAAGAGCTTATACTTTACTGGAAGAGTGTGTGTGTGTGTGTGTGTGTCTAAATACAAGAAAATTCAAAGAAGGAGAGAACTGTATCAACTGATGGGCAGAGGAGGTGCAGATTAAGAAAGATTTTAACAAAAGGTATTCCCTGAGTTTGAAAGAAGTTGGAAATTCTCAAAAGCCAAGGTAAGGAAAGAATGCATTCCAAGCATAGGGATGTATTCAAAGGCAAACAGAAGAAATGTTATGTCCAAGGAAGAGACAGTCACATAGGTCAGTTTGACTGGACTATGGTGTGAATGATAGGGAAATAACAAGAAATTAATCTGGGAAAGTTAACAGAAGTTTATCCCTCTTTTACAGATGAAGCATCAGATAGCTAGGGTAGAGAACTAGGATTTAAATCTAGGTCTCTCACCTACACATCCTTGTTTTAAATGTCCATCTCCCCATCTTATCTGAGCTGAAAGTGCAGGGGCTTCTCAAAGGCTCAATCCCATTATTGATAGGCTCAGGAGTTTTGACCTGTTCTGTTTTCAACCTGGGTCCCTCTACAGAAAATCCAGTTCCCTTCCCCCAACCTTTTTAGCTTCACATTGAGATTAAATTTAGTATGAATGTTTAAATCAGTAAGTCAGTCCACAAGGATGATTGGAATATTTGACATCTACCAGTCTCAATGTCTCCTAGAAGCTATTTATTTTCTTTTTACCATTTAAATGGGCATTTCATCCATTAACAAACAAGTAACTACATAAGGCAGCATATGACTGGTGAGTCATGAACACCATATGAACTCAAGGGTTGACTCTGAGCTTTCTGGTAGAAATGAATTTTAAGTTTATGAGCAAGAGATAATCCCCGAGTTCTGTAGCTATAGAAATGAATTCAAAGAATCTATGAGAGAATCTAGACAAGATATTCCAGACCAGAACAAATAGAACTGGGATCAAGGAAAGGATATCTGAACAATAGTTAAAACACTACTATGGAGTGGAGGGTTTTGGGATGGCCAAGGGTAAGAGATGAGAATTAGGATGGGATCAGATTATTGAGAGCATTGAATTGATTTGACTGATTTTGGATTTCTATCCTCTAGATGATGGAAAACCAATACAGATTCCCAAACTAGATAACTACATGTTGAAAATGTTGTTTTAAGAAGATTTGAGGTAAGGGAGATTAGCAGCAGGAATAAAAGCTAACAAACTTTCCCAGCAGCCAAGAATTGAGGTACCAAGTCATAGGTCATGGATTTAGAGCTTGTTCTTGTTGTTTAAATCTATCTCTGTGACCCCATGATTAGTAGCACTCCAATGTTGTCCATGAGATTTTTTTTTTGTCAAAGAAACTGAAGTGATTTGACATTTCTTCATTCAGTGGATTAAGCAAATAGAAGTTAAATGACTTGCCATTAATTGTCTAAGGCTTAATTTGAACTCAAGTCTTTATGACTACAGATTCAGCACTCTATCCACTAAGACAGCTAGCTGCTTTCTAGCCAAATATAGGCTAAGTGACTTGTGCAGGGTCACACAGCTACTAAGTGTTTGAGGTCACATTTGAACTCAAATCTTCCTGACTCCAGATAAAGCACTCTAATCATTGAGCCACCTAATAGTCTCTAGATTTAGCTTAGAAGTCATCTAATTCCTCTCTCCCCATTTTCCCAAAAGAAAAAAAAAATGAGGCCTCAAATAATGAAATGATTTGTTTTTTAGTGAGGCAGTGACCATGTGAACAGAAGATCCAGTAGCTTTACAAATAAAAGTATTTCCTATGTTATTTTTGATCCAACTTTCTTTTACTTCTATTTTTCAAATTCCCTTAGAGCTTGGTTCAATTAAATTAATAAGGAATCTTTGAGTGCTCAAATAAGGGAGAATCAACTTCTGAGAGCCCTCAAGACTTTGAAATGATATGACAACTAATGGAAGAAATCCAGATGTATGTCACACAAATAACTATTACTATGACCAAATAATTATCTCTCAAGTGCCTACTGTTCAGAGTACTGGCCATCAATTCACATTTTCTTCCTTATGTTCTCATAAGAAGCTGACTATAAAAAGAAAAAAAAAAAAAGAAAACCCTTGAAAAAGTTAAAGGAAACCATTAGCTTTCTGGCAGCATTATGGTTCATAATCATTTAAATAGGACTAGTAATTACAGTTAGGTTTAAACACAGATGTTTTATATTAACAGGATGCTCACACCCTGTTATTTGGGAGTAGTATTCTGACAGATCATTTGCAAGAAGTGTTTCTAAGGTTGTCCTCCCAGGGATTGGGTTGTTAGAATTCAGGCTTTTCCTTAAAAACCTGTTTTGAGCCCTCCCTTCCCCATTTTATAGAATCTCAGTATACTGAGATTAAGGGTTATAAAGAGGGGACTTCCCCCAGATCACAAAATCACTCAATCTCCTAACTTCTAATTCAATTGTCTTTCCAGCTGAACACTTGTACTCTGAGAGAACGGTATCCATGAGTAGTTTTTTGATAGGGAGGCTATAGAAAATCTCAGGAGCATGACAAGTGCTAATATTCTGAAACAAAGGGAAGAGTCACCTACCCTTTTATTCCAGCTTTCAGTCTTACGGAATAGTTTGTTCTCTGCTATAACACCAGCATCCCACTAATTACCACTTTGGTGGTTGGTTTACCACCAACCACAGCCAATGTCAAAGGAAGTATGATCAGCACACATGAATTCAATTACCACTTCCAGGCTGCTAGGTCTACATTACTTGTCCAGGATCCTAAATAGTTCCTTAAAGTTACTTAAAACTCTCAAAAGAATTTAAAGTAATGGTTCATTTCAGTCTAGATGACACTTCTCAGGATACAGAGTTAACCATGGAACAAATCAACACACTTTCCACTAATAGATTAATTGATATTGTTTTTAGGTAACAGACACAAAGCAGGAACATGTGCTACACTAGTTACACAGTCAAACTTGGAGCTCTAGGAGTCCCCAAATCTTGGATCCATAAGAGAACAAATTTCACTACAACATTTACCAACTTGGAAATGATCAAAAGAAAAAAAATGGAGAGAAGGAGAGAGGGAAGAAGGAAAAGGGGAATAGAGAAAGGAAGGAAGGAAAGGAGGGAAGAAAGGAAGGAAGGAAAGGAGGGAAGAAAGGAAGGGGAAAAAGGAAAGAAGGAAAGAAGGAAAGAGGGAGGGAGGGAGGAAAGGAGGATGGAAGATGGGAAGGGAGCAGGGAAGGGAGGGAAGAACCAACTCAGCATAACTTAGATAATCAAGTGGTAAACTGCAGGTATGAAATGTTTTAATAATATTTCAAGTAACATGATTCAGCACAAATTCTACGCCAATCAAAAAATAGTCCAATGGGGATTAAAAATTACATAACCAATGCAGAAGAACTGTATAATTAATTATGGATAATTGTTAACCCTTCCCTAGTCATGACAGAGGAAAGGGTCATTATCTAACTGGGGTTAAAAAGGAAAATTCCAAAATTATGCAATCACAGACAGAAATAATTGCAAAGATACAAGGCTGGGAAAGGATTAAGATCAATTCCAAGTAGCAAAAGAGACCTCTATGGCCTCTGCCATCAGAGTCCTCAGAACCATTACAAAGATCATTCAAAAAATGTCCATCATGAAAAATAAATGGTTCTTTTCCCGGAGATTTGATACTTGAGATTATCTGGAAATGACTGCCTTGCAAGCATTTTTTTTTTTTGGAGGGGGGAGAGGGTATTCAGCAAGTGGCACAAGTTTTAATTAAGTCATTCAAAGATAAAGTTCAAATCAAGATAATAACGTTCAAATTTTTCATTTATTACTAACAAGCATTTATTAAACACTAAGGTAGATAAGAACAGGTTGGGGGTGAGAATAAGTGGAAAATAATTCCATATGAACCAAGGAATGGGCTATAAAAGATGTTCAGTAAGTGCTTGTTGAATGAATTAATGTGTTTAACTAAAGGAAAATGACCAATCCATGAATAAGACCAACTATATAGCATGTGTGTTAGCTGAGGGAAGGTGGGGGGTGTAGAAATATTTCTTTGTTTCAGTAATTAAATGGGACGCTAAACAAACTGGAAAGCATAACCATCTGCTTATGAGAATGCCTTAAAAAATGAAAACATATGCAGTAATGCTAATCACATTTCAAAGACAGATAGTTTCTGAAAATCACATTGGGAATCAGATTTTATAAAAATTTTGCACTTGAAAGATGGGAAAAAATTTTCTAGAATTTTAAACTCATAAATTGTATCTCCCCCTGCCCCCACCTGAATTTGCTTTGGGAAGGTAATTCATTACTCTGTAAAATAATTCTGTTGTATTCATGACATGAGAGTACATACAGGATAGGGAGAGAGAACAGACTTGTAATTTCATTTAGGGAGCTTTATAGAGTGAGTTAAGAGTACAGTGGACAGAATCAGGAAGGACTGAGTTCGTATCTGGCCCTGGACAAATCACTTAATTTCAGTCTGCCTCAATTTCCTTAACTGTAAAATGATAAACATAGGAGTACCTACATCTTGGGGTTTGATGGTTGCAAGATCAAGTAAATTAATATTATAAAATGTGTTTAGTTTCACAATTTCTAATTCCTAATTTGTTGGTCATTGTCTTTTATTCTCAAAGTGGCAAGGTACAGTGTGTCCAATTGTGACTGATCAGACTAATACAATCTTTGAAGGCTTTATCACAGGTCAGGCACAAATAGTTCACGTAAACATTTGGAATGGAGCTGTCCTAATGAAGTGGGCTCCAGCAAAGCATCTGTTTGTAATTAGGAGCAGGTGAAGAAAAACCAGTTATTGTTGCCCACCAGGACAGGTGTAGGGGGCTTGGGTTGTAGTAAACAGGACATGGTTAACCATAAACCCAAGTGCAAGGAGCTTGTGTCCTAGAAGACAGGATACCAGAAAGTTTGGATCTTGCTACATGTTTCTATTCCTTGTTTTTCTCAAAATTCAGCCAATGGTTAAGAAGTAAACATCTCTCTGGAGAGGATCTAATCATTAAGCATAGAGTAAACATCACCTCTTCTCTCTCTTCACCCCACCATCTTTCCCCATAACATACCCATCCAACTAGTCCCCTGATGCTGCTTGATCCCATCTTGCTTTATGTGACAATAAAGCCTTTTCCTTTGAGAAACCAGTCCAATATCCAGATAATTCTTATCTAATCAAACCTGGTCTCCCATTATACTAACACATAATGGATGCTTAACAAATGCTTATTCCCATTTATAATTTTCATACAAAGCTATTTTGGCAACTCAGAGTTACCTAGAGCAAACCTTCTTAAGTTATGTGTCTCAATCATGAGATCATGTAACTGAACATGGAGGTTATGGAAAATTGGGCAATAGTAAAGGATATCAAATGTTCCACCAAGATTTTAATTCTTTATGTAAAAATAAACAAGCATATCCATCTCATTAGTATATAAATCTACCTTCATTTTTAATAAATGATAAAGTGTAGGTATGCCAAAGAATTGGTTAGAAATAAATTTATGATTTTTGATCATTAAATGTTTGATTTATATACTTGTTTTATATAACCTACATACCCAGAGTCATTTAAAAATTTCTTAGGTAAAAAGAGATCATTAGTGAAAAAAGTTTAAGAAGCCCTAGCCTTTAAAGCACTAGCACTTAGAGTTTATGGGACTTGCCCAGTGTCACAGACTAGCACCTGGTCTTCCTGGATCTTGAAAGCAGCTCTCTATTCATTGTCACAATATCTAGACACTGTTAAATAAAGGAAGTTTAGGAAAAGACACTAGGTAAATGAATGAATGGACAAATAAATGTACAAATAAATAAATGCCAATAAATGAAGGAAAGGAGAAATAAATTTGCAAAATCTGTTCCATTAAATTTCTGAAAATTAGCAAAAATCTCAGTTACAGAGACTTTTACAGCAGGAAATGACTAAACACTTCACTTCTAGTGACTGCTGTTAAGATAACATGTAATGAATACATACCAAGAGTTCCATCCCAGGGACATACTTAAGATTTATCATATAGTCATTCGGAAGATTTGCCACCTGCAAACAGAGACAAAAGAAAAAGAAAAAAGAAAAGAAATACCATAAGAAAAGTCATACTCTTTATTTAGTCATCTCAACTTGAACAATATCAAGAGAAACCCAACATTGAAAAAATCTTACTATTGATTTGTGATATTTTCCTCCGGATGGAATATGATATTCAATCAATCAACCAACAAGCATTTGAATCCCTGAAGTAGTCCCATTATTTGAATTTGTACTGCATGTTTCCAGTGGGCTGAAACCAGTGGCCATGTTTTATACAATAATCACTTCAAACAGTACCAGTTTGAATACACATGACCACTTCAGAGGACTCACTATTTATCTGTATTAGACACTGGGAATACAAAGGCAAAAGGGAAGAAGCCCTACCCTTAAGAGAAGTTTACCAGGAGAAACATTGTACCCACACAATAAACACAAGGTATTGTTGAGCCAGGAAAGTACAAAGTTGTGGGGAAGGAAAAGGGGCAGGGGAAGAAAGCAAAAAAAAGGGGGGCGGGGAGAGAACTTAATCACCCCAATAATTTAAGTTTCATTCAATAGAATTGAGTATGAAGATAGTAGGAAAGAAATTAATTTAAATGTTATCATCCATTTGGAGGGCTGGATACTTAATTTCCAGTAAAAAGAAAAGTGGACATTCATCAGCATCCCATTTTTCTACTCTGTTCCTCTACTAGAGCATTAAAATAAAATTTTCTTAAATTGTTTCTGTTATCTTCTTCTTTCATAAGATCTGTGACTTTCCTGGTTTGGAAGGTCCTGCTCTGACACTTATATATAGATTCAAAAGAATGGTTCAGAGCATTGACTTGCCAAAATTCACCAACATACTATATTTCAAGTGAAAGATTTGAATCCAGGACTTCTTGACTGCTCAACTTATTTTTTAAAATTAAATTAATATTTGTAAATTTATTTTATTTTTAATTTAGGGAATAAAGCAAGCATTTCCATAACACAGTAAAATAACACAATAAACAAGATGATCACATATGAAACTGCAAATCTGCCATGTATATTTCACTATTCCTTTTAAATATAGTTCTCATGTAACTTTTCTTTTTTTCTTCCCTTCCAACCCAAAATTTATAGAGGTTTGAATAAAATAAAGATAAATCTGTTGTTTTAAAAAATTAGCATTGGCTTGTGGTGTTAGGTGTATTGGTTAGATCAAAGCTTCTTAAAATGTGGGTCATAACCTCATATGAGTTATGCAGAGTCATAACTGTCAAAAATTATGATTTGTTAACAGTAAATGTTTAATTTGTATACCTATTTTACATATCAATATACCTGGGATCACATAAAAATGTCTCAGTTGAAAAGAAGTCATGAGTGAAAAAAGTTTAAAAAACCCTGGTTAGATATCTTACCCAAAGTCTCATATTCACGTTTATTGTCTGCTGGGCCATACTTCTCTTTACCTGGCACATAGCAGGTGGTTAATAAATACCTGACCTATTGGTTAATTGTGTCTACTCTAGATGCTTTGAACTGGTTTGGGTTGCATCAAGCATTTTGATATTAGTCAAATTGATAATTACCTCTCCAGACTTAATTTGCTAGATTAAAAAGATCCATATTCATACCCCACATGCCAAACGCATGGTGTTTTCAGAAAATTCCCAGCTGTTGATGAAAAATTATTTTCCTTCCTGATTTTTGTGTTCATTTAGCCTAAGTCAGAAAAGGAAAAAATCTGACTTGAATGAATCGATGCAGGGAAGAAAAAAGAACCAAGGAGACAATATAATGATAATGGCTAACATTTTTTGGAATGCTTTAATGTGGGCAAAGTGGGCAAAAATATTTATAAATAAATATTCTTTCATTTGATCCTTACATCAACTGTAGTAGGTAGCTGCTATTATTATCCACATTTTACAAATGAGGAAACTGAGGCAGACAGAACTTAAATGACTTGCCCAGGGTTATCTAGCTAGTAAGTTATCTGAGGCAGGATATGAATTCAAGTCTTCGTGACTCCAAGTACAATATTCTATCTATTCCACCATCCAGATGCCATTAAGATATATAATGACAACAATAATATAAAGACAAAAGATGAAAGGCAAGTGAACTCTTATTAAACATAATAATCAATTTTGGCCACAGAGAGACAGACAAACCTTTTTTTCCTATTCTACTTGGTAGAGAGGGGGGCAACAGATGTGAAATGTTATATCAGCTGTCAGACCCATCCACTGTGCTGGTTGATTTTGCTTAACTCTCTCCCCACTGTCTGTTAAGTGAAAAGGGAGCTTCAATTGGGACACATAGTATAACAGGGACTAAATAACATGTAAATAACAAAATAATTTTTTAAAAGGAAGGAAGAAAGGAAGGGAGGGGGAAGAGAAAGGAAAAGAGAGTAAGAAAATAAGAAAGAAGAAGAGAGTAAAGTAGGGAGAAGGGAAGAAGACAAAGAGGGAGGGAGAAAAAAGGAGAGAGGAAGAGAAGAAGGGAGGGGAAAAGGAAGGAAGGAAAGAAGGAAGGAAGGAAGGAAGGAAGGAAGGAAGGAAGGAAGGAAGGAAGGAAGGAAGGAAGGAAAGAAGGAAAGAAGGAAAGAAGGAAAGAAGGAAAGAAAGAAAGAAAGAAAGAAAGAAAGAAAGAAAGAAAGAGAGAGAGAGAGAGAGAGAGAAAGAAAGAAAGAAAGAAAGAAAGAAAGAAAGAAAGAAAGAAAGAAAGAAAGAAAGAAAGAAAGAAAGAAAGAAAGAAAGAAAGAAAGAAAGAAGGGAGGGAGGGACAAAGAAACAAAAAGAACTGAGAAAGAGAGGAAGGAGAGAGAAGGAGGGAGGGAAGGGAGAGAGAGAGAGAGAGAGAGAGAGAGAGAGAGAGAGAGAGAGAGAGATTAAGAATATGTGGGATAACATATAACATATTAGGAACCATTTAGTAAAAATCCATCATTTCCTAATTCGGTCCCAGAGTGGGTAGGGGACATTCCTAAGGTGGCACTGGTAGTAGTGGTAGACAACATGCAAACCCAGATTACTTTACTCCAAATCCTGCAGCCATTCCCCAGCACCATGACATTGCTGGTTTGTTTTTTAAAACTGATTTAACAACAACAACAACAAAAACCACCAAGCTTTTGTTGCTTGCCAACAACATACACTTTCAGACAAACTTATTGCAAGAGCTTTGGGCATTAAAACCTTTCCTAAAGGAAGGGGATTGGGGGAGGGAGGGTTCAGGAGGAAAGAGAGAATAAAAATGAGATGAAATGTCCGTTCAAGCTGAGAACATTGAAAACTTTGGCAGTTTCATATTAGCTCATTTGATCTGATGCCAGGTTAGTAAAACAAGTGGCTTTGCCCTATTAGGCCTTGGACTAGTCTACTTGGCTTTGCCATTATTTACTTCCCTTTTTATCCTTTTCCCTCTCCCTCTTTCCCTCCCTCCCTTCCTTTCTCCTTTACCTCTCCCTCCTCCTCCCCCCTCTTCTCTCCTCTCTCTCTCTCTCTCTCTCTCTCTCTCTCTGAAAATTTAGGAGTGTTCTTCATTATGTCTCAGTAAGGGAGGTTCCAGCTGTAGAACCCATTCCTTATCTTTTTTCTTTTTTAAAAAAATTATTTTTAACAAACATTGTTTTATGAATCAAGCTGGGAGAGAAAAATCAGAGCAAAAGGGAAAAAACATGGGAGAGATAAAAAAAAAATAGAAAAAAGAAGTTAATATAGCATGTGTTGATTTACATTTAGTCTCCTTAGTTCTCTTTCTGGATGCAGATGGAAATTTCTATCCATAGTCTATTGGGATTGCTTTGAATCACTGAATCACTGAGAAAAAACAAGTCTTTCATAATCGATCATCACACATTCTTGCTGTTACTGTGTAAAATATATATCTGGTTCTGCTTGTTTTGCTCAGCATCAGTTCATGTAAATCTTTCCAGGCCTTTCTAAAATCAGCTTGTCCATCATTTTTTTTTATAGAGCAATAATATTCCATTACCTTCATATACCACAACTTATTCAGCCATTCCCCAATTGATGAATATCTACTTATTTTCCAATTCCTTGCTGCCACAAAAAGAGCAAAAATTTTTTGCACATATGGCTCTTTTTCCCTCCTTTATGGTTTCCAAAGGGCATGTGCAATTTTATAGCCCTTTGGGCATAGTTTCAGATTGCTCCCCAGAATGGCTGCATCATTTCACAACTTCACTAACAATGCTTTAGCATCCCAGTTTTCCCACAATCCCTCCAACATTTGTCATTATCTTTTCCTGTCATCTTAGCCAATCAGAGAAGTGTGAGGTGGCACCTCAGAATTGTTTTAATTTGCATTTCTCTAATCAACAATGATTCAGAACATTTTTTCATATGACTATAGATGACTTTAATTTCATCATCTGAAAATTGTCTGTTCATATCCTTTGATCATTTATTTATTAAAGTCCATCTCTTAAAACATTTAGGAGTGTTCTTTATTACATCTGGATGAAGGTGTTTCCAAGTCTAGAACCCCTCCATTTCAACATTTAGGAATGTACTTCCATTACATCTGGGTGAAGGTGGTACCACACAGGGCAGTGAGCATGGGAGACTGGCCTAATACCTTAAAGGTTGTTATTGGATATCTACAGGGAACATCTGGGTGTGAATTCTGCCTCTGACATTTATTATCTGTAAGATTACAGGCAAATAACTTTACTTGAGCCTCAATTTCCTCATACATAAGATAGATGAGACTGAGGGTCCAACAGTTGTGAAAGAGTGCATGTAATGTCAGATTGTTTACAATGAATAGTTTCATTTTGCTGAGTTTTTTCCTTTTTTTTTCATATTAGGTCATGACTCTAGAAGGGGGAAAGGGAGATAAAAGACATTTAGGTGAGGTAAAAATAAAACATAGTAAAAAAATTTGTTAGGAAAGCAATTTCTGCCAAAGGACACACAAAACTTCCAAAAGAGAATTTTAATATGTTCTCCTCAGAGCCCCACAGTAGCATTCTTCACAAACTATGACCTTGTTCTCTCTTGACTTCATTTTAGCCAGTTATGTGACCTACCTGTATCTACCTACAATCCTACACGATGGCTTCTTCTTTATGATCAAGAAACTAATCCCCTAGAAAAACATAATGAGTGTACCCTCCCAAGAATAATATTTACTAAGGTTGGAACTGAAAGGAAATTAAGAATATTTGGATTTTTTTCCCAATTATGAATAAGTAGAAGGGGGAAAAAGGAAATTACCCTTACTGAATTCAATTAATCTATCATTCATTGAACATCTATCATGTGCCAAGTGCAGGGGATACAAAAAGAAAAGTAAAAACAAGACTCTCCTCTCCCCTTGAAAAGCTTATGTTCTACTACAGTAGCAGCTCTTAATATTTTTTGAATCGTGAGCCTCCTTGGAAGCCTGTAGACTCCTCAGAATCATGATTTTAAATGAATAAAATACTGAGGTAAACTGATTATACTGATACAATTTTCCACATATGTGTGTGAGAGTGTATACATGTGCTAGGTAGGAAGACAAGTTCAAATCCAGCCTCAAATATTCTATCTGTGTGACCTTGGTCACGTCACTTAACTCTATTTGCCTCAGTTTCCTCATTTGTAAAGTGAGCTAGAGAAGGAAATCATAAACCACTCCAGGAAACCCCCAAATGAGGTCACAAAGAGTTGGATAAAATTGAAATAACTGAACAAGAAGATATAATAAGAAAATGTGAACACAAAAAGAATATTAACAAATTGGGATAGGGCTATCATAGCATGCAATGGAAAGAACCATAGATTTGCAGTGAGAGTACTGAGGTGATATTGGGAAAGTTCTAAACCCTCTGGATTTTGGTTTTCTCATCCAAAAAAAAAAAATTACAGAATTAAATATATTGGCTTCTAAAGTCCCCTCCAATTTCTTATCCGATGAAAAGAGGAAGGCTTCCAAGAGGATGTAATGTGAAAAAAATCTTCCTCAAAATAAAGTAAGGATGCTAAGAAGCACATATAAGGAAAATGTGCATCCTATGTACTGGGCACAGTGCACAAATGCACTAAGATGAAAGATGGAAATGTTGAGATCTGAACATGATTGATAGCCCAACTTGGTTATAACATAGAGTGCATGAAGAGAAGCCATATGAAATAAGCTAGAAAGGTAATCAGTCAATCAATAGGCACCTATTATGTTTTCAGAATTGGGAAGTAAGCTAGAAAGGTGATCATTCCATCCATGTGCTAGGTATTGTGCTAAGATGTGAGGCTAGAAAGGTAGCCAACCAATCAATAAATAAGCATTCATTAAGCACCTACTATATGCTAGATGTGCTGTGAGGTAAACAAGAAAGGTAATCAATCCATAAAATAAAAATCATTTATTAAGCACCTATACTCCAGGTACTGTGCTAAATTCTAGGTAGGTTGAAGTAGGCTGTGATGGATTTTAAATATCAGAATATGGAGCTTACCTTTTGTTTCAGAGCACAAGAACTTTTCTAAAAATATTTTTTAATATTTTGATCATTACTTCAATATAATTTATTTTCTTTGTATTTTATCCTATGCCGGCAAAAACATTATTCAGATATAGATTTCATTGGCTTCATCAAGCTTGCCAAAAACAAAATTTTCAGAGGCAATAAGGAACCAGAGAGGAAAAGGTAGTATCAAGTTAGATGGTAATGTGTCTTTTTCCCTCCATTTTTTCACTAATACAGATAACCTTGATGCTATTTTTTTGCCCATATTTAGTTACTTTTCTCCCTTCTCCTTCAAACATCTCTCCATGTTTGTATAATCACTTTTTCCCCTCCTTCAGAATCCCAATCCCCACCTTTGAAAAATAAAGGGAACTCCCTGATTTATTTGCAACGCTCAGGGGTAGGCACTGGCAGCAGAGACACAGTAGATGCCTCTGCAGGTGTGAAAGTTGGAATTGGATACTCAGCAGATCAGCAACACTATATTCCTTTAAGAACAAGCCGCGTAAAATTAAAGTAATTCCAGATGAATAAACATGACAAGAAGTGACATGCATTCTGAACACAAGCTGTTTTACTGGTATCCCAGGCCAATCTAGACCCGACTTAACCATGATTTGAAAACTAAAAATCCACTGCATCCCAATCATCTGGTTCAATTTTTAATAGACACAAGGGAAAAAGAAGAGTATAATGAATATGTATTTGTTTTCGTTGATGGGGTTTGTGATGGCAGCAGGTTTTGTTTTTAAAACAGTGCATGGTAATAAAAATAAAGAAAAAAGCTACAGAAAAAGAATTGGTAATGGGGAATCTGTAAATTATTGTTTTTGAAAAATGTCACTTTATAATTAGTTTTCTTGGTAATTCTGAGTATTGTGCTTTCATGTCTTTAAAAATGTGTGCTTCACTACACTGCCCAAGGGGTACAGGACAACTAAGAGATTGATGATACCTGGTATAGAACTTTTATGACCCACACATTGATTCTGATCATTATTTCACAGAGTCTAGAATTTAATACTAGGCAGTTTTTTTTTTTTTTCTGGACCCAATTTATGGACATTTAAAACTGAAAATTTAAAAAGAACCCTCAAATGCTTTAATACAAAAGAGAGTCCCAGCATAGGGACCCTCAGGATACTATTTAAGTGAAAGTCCTTGAAATACCCCACTGGTTAGTATCAATGTATAACTGTTACATGAACCTATTTCCATTGTTTTCTTGATTCACTGCCAACTTACTCAATAGAGAACCCAAGAAACCAAGTCAGAGATTGTATAATCATAGCATAAGTTAATACTTTCTCAGTATGTTGGGTGGTAAACAAAGAACAAATGACAACAAAGTACATTTGTTTAGCACTTAATAAATATGTCCATATATATATATATTCATGTATATGTACATTATGTGTACAAGAAACTGAGGCTCACTGAAGTTAAGTGACATGTCCAGAGTCACAAAGCTGTTAAGTGTCCAGATGATCTCCATCTGCCACTCCTCCCCCCTCTTTCTGAGTTCAAGTCTAGCAACTCTATCTAGCAATACTTACTTGGTGATATAATCTTGTGATAATTAATCTAACCTTTCAGATATGTGTCACCAGGGAAAGAGAAGATAGTACAAAGCTGGATCTTGAAAGATGATAAAAATTGGCCAGGCAGGATATAAATAAAATATATATTTAAATAGAAATTAACAAGTAGTCTAATTTTGGCATTATGGAAAGTTAATAAAAAATAAGAGCTAGTCTTTATATCTATCAAATGAGATAACAAAGTGTTTTGCAAACCTTCATCTCATTTGATTCTCACAACTATCTCTCAGATTATTATAATCCTATTTTACAGATGAGGAAACTGAAGCTGAGTAAGGTTAACTGACTTGTTCAAGATCACAATGAAGTAGTGGGGGATAAGAAAAGTAAGTTATGATGGGAAACATTACAGAGAGTCAAGAATGATAAGCAAGGGAATTTAGATTTGTATGTAAAAGTGGAAGTTTGGGTGTGTGCGAAGGAACAGTTAATGATTGTTTTAGGCATAAGGGTGCCATGATTTAAATGGTATTACTGGAGAATCCATCTGAAAGTAATATTTAGAATAGAATGGAATCAGGGGTTTGAAGAAAGAAAAGAAAGGCAGGCTGAAAATCTGTAAGTTAAACTTTGATGAGTAGTTTTAAAATATTCACACAGCAATCATAGGTCACAAAAACTGCGTTTTTCCCTAGATTTCTCCCCAAAGGATCTTGTTGATTGGGTTAAGCAAACAATCAATTAGGTGCAGATATTTCACAACCATCCATTTTAGGAGAATGAGTATAATGAAAGAAATATATTCTAGAGGGGCAGAAATAGTCATTTAAATGACAAATAACTCCAAATGCTGTTTGGTTTTGAGCTTCGTGTCAGTACCATGACAAATTGAAGATAGTCCAAGCTAGTCAAAAAACATATTCCTTGATGAAGTATTAATTTTGGTTCCTCCTTTGAGGTCTCTTAGGAGAACTGGTTATTTTTTTAAAAAAATAACTAAACTAATAAAATGCCTTTTCCAAGAACAGAGGTAGAAAAATAGTATGGTAAAAGACAGGACACCATGTTTGCCTTTATCCACATAGTGCCAGGGCAGTCCCAGCTGAAAACATAAAGAACCAGATATTTGGCAAGCAAAGGCCCCTTGGCTCTCTCCCATAACCTGAAGCAAAATACGTTTGGATAACAGGAGTTAAAAGAAGTGGGAAAACTAGAACAATGTCTCTCTTCGAGCTCACTTAATTGAAGCCTTTAAGTTCCACCAGTCATGGAAATTGTCAAGATCCATTAAAAAAAGAAACTTCTTGGATCTCTTTCTAATTCTGCTGACTAACACATAATGGTGAAAACCAGGCCAGAAACAAAACTAAGAAAGGATAGTTGAGTTTTTTGAATGTCTGACTGTTATGGAACTCGAAACAAGATTTCCCATCTCTACCCCAAAAAGCCCAGAATGGCATGAATCCCTAAATTAAAATGTACAAGATAGCACCAGAAAAAGTACCATGTCAGACATGGGAATTTATTTCCTTGTAGATCATCCTTACCCAGAGGCCTAATTGAGTTTATTGGATGTTCACCCTCTATGAATCATACAGAATATTTTATTGAATTTAAAAAAAAAACTTTTTTGGAAGTTATTAAGGCAGCATTTTGATATGGTGGGTAAATTGTTGTGTGACCCTGGACAAGTCACTTATAGCCTTTCAGCTATAAAATAAGGGTAGTTGAACTCAAGGTCCCTTCCAGTTCTAAATCTATAAGCCTATCAGCTCATAGAACCATCTGAGTCATTGGAATACAATTTTCAAAGTGATCTAGAAAGTTATTTTATGGTATCTTAATGGATAGTTGTTTTTTGTTTTTTGTTTTTTTTAATGTACAAAGAAACATCAAGGGACTTTTCCAGGTCAACCTTAAATATTAAACTAAGAAGTATGGAGTCAAAGGTAAGTTTGATTAAAGGTGGACCACCATGTTTTTCTTTCAGATAAAAGTCATTAAATTGATGTTATCTGTTTATTGAAGCTACAGTAAAGATACTGTAGTATCCATAATACATGGAAGGTACAACAATCTTAGGAGATATGGTCCTTGTCTTCATGATTATTCACAATCTAGTAAGATGCCGAAATAACCATAATACAAAATGAAAAGTGGGGACCTGTATGTTTTGTAAAATTGCTTAGATCTAGCAATTTTCTAGATGATCATTATTATTAATTGAGAAACAACAATGAGCAAGTTTCCTGGTTGCATTCATTTTGTTCCTTCCTAGATGAGATAATTTCTGGAAAAAAATGAAATTGAAAAAAAAATTGGTTAAGAGGACCATCTTAAATAGGTCACCTTGGAGATAGAATTCTTTACTTTCTTATATGTCACAATCTTTTCCCAGAATAATGTCTTTAAATAAGTGAAGGAAATGCTAAATTTCATTTAGAAGTTAGTGAAAATAAAATTATATTCTTTTTCCCATCCAAGTTCATAAATCCCTAAATAGGAACCTGAGGTAAAGGACCCCAGCTGTAAAAAGATCACAATTCAATAAAACTGCCTTGTTGAATTAATTTTTTAAGTGTTGGAGATAATGAATTATAGCAAAAAAAAGTCACTTTCTTCTTATGTTTAATATGTTTAATTCTGTTTTATAAAGGCAATGGAATAAATTTGGGAGAAAGAGGTCTGGGTTCAAATCTCAGCTCTGTTTGGAGTAGCTAGGTGGTGCCATAGTTTCTGAGTGTTAGGTCTGACATCAGAAAGATTCACCTTTGGAAATTCAAATCTGGCCTCAGACACTTATTTAGTTAGCTATTGAATCCCAGGAAAGTGATTAAAGCTTGGTTGCTTCAGTTTTCTCAAATATAAAATGAACTGGAGAAGAAAATAGTCAAAAATACTCAGATATGACTTAAACAATAGAAGAAAATAGTAGGATTTCTTTCTGATCTAAATCTACAATCACATGGGTACCCTCAGGGAAGTGAAATGAAAGAATTGGACTAGGTGACCTCAAAAGCCTTCCTACCAGCTCTGGAGCTTCTCTCAGCATTTTGTAGGAAAAAAAAAAATTCTGGTGATTATGAAAAAATGAGCATTTGAGAGCTAGAGAAGTGCTACATTTATGGAATTTGCTTCATTTTTCTTTTCCCTCCAATATTTTGCTCAATTATTTTATAGTCATTCACATGAAACAAGAAATACAAATAGAAAAAGTCTTAAATATAATCATAAGATAGTCTGAGATTTCTAAAAATTCTAGTATTGCAATTGAATTTTTATAAACTCTAAACTTCTAAAAAAGGTAAAATTTAGGTAGTCACTAAGCTTTATCATAGATTTAATTTTTTCTTTTTTTTTTATTTAATAGCCTTTTATTTACAGGATATATGCATGGGTAACTGATTTAATTTTTTCTTGATCTGTTTTAAAACAATAAAAAATTGAAAAGAATATTCCATTTTGAAGACATTACTTAAATTCAGTAAAATATTTCATGAACTAAAATCTGTACTTACCAAATATCAAAATATTATCTCACAATTTATACCATTTAATCATTTTCAAATTTACTTCTTTTCAAAGCAGAGGTAAATAATTGTTTTGATTAGAAGCTTAGAATAAAATATAAAATCAATTTAATATCTTTGCCAAGAAAGCTTTAGGGTCCAAAAGGACTGAGCAACAATACCAGAGTTAATGTAAAGAATCAGATTTTGACATTCTAACAGCTGTGTTGCTAAATATTGGAAATAAAAAGTCCTAGCATAAAAGGTCTTTGAAGTCAAAAAGACATGAATTCAAGAGTCTTACCCTCTGGCCTAAATTAGTTAACCTCTCAGTATCTGTGAGCAATTCTTTATGATTCTAAGTGCTAGATTTAACATCAGAGGACCTGGGTTCTCTACATACTACTTGGGTCATTGTAATCTTGGGCAAGTCATCTAAATTCTCTGTTAAATGGAGGGAGGGAGAAGAAAGAGAAAAAAAAAAAAAAAGAATAAAGTAAAAACCACAGAGCAGAGAACAAAAGAAAGCCTGTTAAGAAAGCAGAGATGAACAGCTTTGAACACAAAGTATAATGTTTATGATACAAGCTTTCTTAAAATGGAAATTTATTGCTTTATATTTTGAATCCTCTCATGTTATATTGTGCACATGGCAATTTGTTTTTCTTTTTCTAATTTCTATTTCAGTTTAAAATCAATAAATGCAAGGTTTAAAATAAATGAATAAATAGGAGAGAACTAAGAGTCAGTGAAATCTAATGTCCATTCTAGCTCTAAATATCTATTGTAGTGTATATAGCAACACATATTTAGAGCTGGAAATGATCTTTAAGGCCCAAGATTCTGTTTCCCCCACTTTACAGATGAGAAAACTGAGATCCAGAGAAATTAAGTGACTTTGCCCAAACTAATACATGTCTGAAGTAGAATTTGAACTCTGATATCCTTATTCCTAGTATAGCATTCTATCTCTATGACCCTTATGAACTATGGGTTTCAAATGAGTTGCCAATCTTAATCAATGGAGGTAGTTTCCATACCAAGTATAACCTTTTAAAAAATAAGTCTGTATTATTCAAACCTTCCAGGAGACAATTTGGATGAAATTTGACAATATTTCCTTAAAATTGATGGCCACAAGCTAAGTGGTGACAGCAGAAGTAGGAAACCTGAATGTCTCAGTAATGATCCCATCCCCAACTGCTGATTTTTTGACTGACCTTATTTAAGACACTTAACCTTCTATCACATTATCTCCTTACCAATTGGGTATGAGAACAATGAGCTAACACAAAGACATGCTTTTTTTCTTCTTTTTAAACATGATCAAATTCCTAAGACTCTGAAATATCAAAGTGTTAAGAGAAGGTAATGATGGCATTTTTAATTAACATGCCCCAAAGGAGAAACAAATCACCCCAACAAGTTTCATTTCCAAGGGAACAGCAGGGAGGAATCACAGAGAAAATCACTCACACCATTCCCATGAGCGCAATTTATTATTGCTTCCATTAAGACTCTGAAAGGATAAAGAGCTGTACCATAACTGTCCCACAGAGGCAAAAGTTTCGAAAGCTCGATTCATCTTCACCCAAAATATTTGACCCTTTCTTTAGGTAGGTCTGGGTTTGCCATTTAAAACAAGTCTTGCAACATTTTTAGAAACAAAGCAAAATGTTCTGTAAATAGATGAACTCTTATGCTGAGTAAACATGCCAGAATGATTTCCAATGAAAACCATGGGGACAGTGGAGCAGTACAGACTGTCCAAGACAAAACCCAAAAAATGAGCCTGTAAAAGCCATAAATCATGTGCTTCCGTGACATGAGAATAGCCCTGGGCAAACAAACTTAAGCACAGAGAGCACAGCATTGCTTGCTACCTAATGCAAGTAAAGTCCAACTCAAAGATTGAGATTCAAAGAGATCAATTCAATGGAAGGGGGGGAGGGGGGGAATGCTGAAATAGGAGGGAAAAATTAATAATCCATGAGAATATTTCTACTGCAGCATAAAGACTCTCCTTCCCATGCATGCACCTTAGAATCATTCTACTAGCACAGCAATGTCCTTTGTTCTGTTTAAAATTTGTTCTCCCAATCCTTGAGTATTCCCAATGTCATTTAGTGCAAAGCCCTCAATATTACCCAAAGGTTTAAATAGAAGTTCTGTTCTTGAATTAAAAGGGAGAGTTAGAGAGATCAGAGATTTATAGCCACACGGATATCGGCAGACAGCTTTTCTAATAATCCATTTTTTTATACATAAGGACATCTAGATAGCATGGTGCACAGAGAACCAGTCCTGTAGTCAGCAAGACATCAACAGAGGGAGGATTCAAATCTAGAGTTATTTTCGCTTCAGCCCCTGGTTTTGTTGTAGAAGATAAAATATCAGAACTGGAATCAAGAAAATCGGGATTCATGGTCTCCTTCTGACATTGGCAGGCACCAGTAAACAAACTTCAAGACTTGATTCTGTAAATTCCTCCCTATATGATATTAGACAAGTCATTTAGCATCTAGAGGCCCTCATAAAGTCTTCATTAGCATATTAGTTATCTATAACTTGCCAGAAATTATGCTAATTTGTGAGAAAATCAACACACACACACCTGCTGCCCTCAAGGAGCTTATATTCTATCAGGGGATAGAATCTATCAGACCAGATAACTTCTTAAATGACTTCCAGTTCTAAATTTTGGTTAAGACTTAATTAGCTATAACTTTAACTATAAGCTATAACTTCACTATGAAATCATGAATACTTATCATTGAAATTCTGATTATGAATTGATTGAGTGAAGTGAACAGAACTAGGAAAACATTGGCCATAGTAACAGCAAGATCATGGAATGATCAACAGTGATAGACTTGCTTCTTCTCAACAAAGAAGTCATTCAAGACAATTCCTTCCAATAGACTTTGGATGGAAAAATGCTATCTGCATTCAGAGAAAGAACTATGGAGATTAAATGTGGATCGAAGCATATTTTCATCTTTTCATTCTTTTTCAATTGTCTTCTCTTTTTTGGTCTGTTTTTGTTGTTGTTTTCTTTTGTGTGTGTTTTTCCCTTTTGTTCTGATTTTTCTTCCCAACATGAAATATGCTGAAAACTGATTGCACATATTTAAATTTGCTGTTTTGGGGAGGGGGAATGTAACAAAGGGAGGTAGAAAAAAATTGGAACTCAAAACCTTACAAAAATGAATACTGAAGACAAGAATAAAAAAGAGGAAGAAGAAGAAATGATCACCACTGGAGTAAATTACAAATTATAGAATTTTTTAAAATTCTATGTGTCTCTGTTTTCCTCATCATAAAATGGGGATAACACCCCTACCAACTATCTCACAGGGATGTCATAAGGCTTAGATAATATATGCAAAGTGTTTTGCTGAGTTTAAATCATTAAATAAAAGTAAGTCATTAGATATTTATTCACTTCTGTTCACTTTTTATGGTCACCACTTCTTTCTTTCAGCCTTGTAGCAAAATGTCAGAACTGAAATCAGGAAGACCTGAATTCAAATCCTGATCTAGCCACTTACTAGCTATGTTATTTCAGGCAAATTATTCAACTTCTCTCAGCCTCATTTTCTTCTATCTTTAAAATAGAAATAATAATAACAGCACCTATCATTTGTGAAGATCAAATGAGATAATACATAGGAAGCATTCTGCAAACATTATGACTTGCTATACAAATATTATCAACTGTTATATGAGTTAATTATTATATACACTTAATATAAGAAAATAACCAGAGTAATTAAGAAGAGGTCAGAAGGCATTGCTACTGTTATCCTCCAGTCCTCCAGACTTTGACTGGAACTCTCTGGAGGCCTCACCAATTTAGAGATGGAAGGGATCTCCTACAGTAATCCAATCCCCTCATTTTACAGAATAATTAATGGAGATTAAATTATTTGACCAAAGATCACAGAGTTTCTAAAGCATAGATTGTAGTATTGGAATCCAGGTCTTCTCACTCCATAGTTAATATTCTTTTCCCCACTATATTTATTGGTTCATTCAGTATATTTACCAAGAAAGCTTAGAAACTTAAAAAGTAAATAACAGCATTTGTCATCCCACTGAGTACAGAAATCACATTTCAAGAGAGTAGAATTCCACTTTCCATTCAATCACCTAAAGTAAAATCATTGAATGGAAATCATTTTTAAAAACCACATGCTGACAGTGTTACATTTTAAAATCAAAAGATCCACTTATTTTTAAATGTAAAAAAGAAAAGGATACATCTTATTTCTGATTTCTATGCACTATTAATATCCTTTTTTTTTTTTTTTTTTTTGGGTGAGGTAATTGGGTTTGTGACTTGCTCAGGGTCACACAGCTAGGAAATGTTAAGTGTCTGAGGTCACATTTGAACTCAGGTCCTCCTGACTTAAGGGCTGGTACTCTATCCACTGCACCACCTAACTGTCCCCCACTATTAATATTCTTAAGGCTTAACATAGATAACCAAACATGTGAAAACCCTAAATAATAAAAGGAAGCCTGAGATATGGAATGCTTATTGTGTTTTCTAATTAAGCCATTGCATTAGTAACTTCAAGCTTTTAATATCTAACATTTTCCATCATCAAAAACTGGTAAAAGATTTTTAATAGGACAAGGAGAAGATAAAAACTGTTGGGAATGGTTAATAATGATGATAACAATAACATTTAGTGTTTATAAATAGGCACTTTAAGGTTTGTAATATTCTTTATAAATATACGTAATCTCTCTCTCTCTCTCTCTTTCTCTCTCATCCTCTACTTGAAGGCCTCCAAGGAAGGGAAATCTACCATCTCTTAACCTATTCTGCTTTTGCACAGTTATAATGAGTAGGTTTGATGTTTTGTTCTGATATTAAACCTACTTTGTCTCTTCATGGTTTCCAACATTGTCTTTTGCTCTTTCCAAAGAGAAAAAGTTTAATCACTCTGTCATATAAGCGCCTTTCAAATGCTTGAAGATGGGATTAATGACAGATTTCATCCTCATTCTGCCCATTGTTATAATAAAAAAAATGATAATAATTCTCAGGTTAATAGAGCTTTAAGATCTTGTTTGTCTTCAACTTGAATGACTTGACCATTCTCAGTAATATTATGATTCAAGATAATTCTGATGAACTTAATGATGATGAAAAATGCCTCATACTTCCAGAGAAAAAACTGATGAATGCAGATTAAAGCAAACTTTCTTTTTACTTTCTTGGTTTATTTGTTTGGACTGTTTTCTTTTGCAATCCAACTAATATGGAATTGTTTTTCATGACTGCACATATATATATAAAATCTATATGAAATTACTTGCCTTTTCAAGCATATGGGGAGGGTAAAGGGAGAGAATATGGAATTCAAAATTTATGCTTAACAGTATTTTATTTCCTCAAATACATATGATGATAGTTTTCAACATTCATCTTTGCAAAACTTCTGTGTTCCAAATTTTTCTATCTTTCTCGCCCTCCTCCCTCCCCTAGACAGCAAGCAATTCAATATAGGTTAAACATGTACAGTTCTTCTAAACATATTTCCATATTCATCATGCTGTGCAACAAAAATTAGATCAAAAGAGGGAAAAATACAAAAAAGAATAAACAACAACAGTTAAAAGGTGAAAATACTATGATTTGATCTACATTCATTCTCCATAGTTCTCTCTCTGGATGCAAATAGCTCTCCATCCCAAATCTATTGGAATTGCCTTGAATCACCTCATGGTTGAAAAGAGCCAAGTCCATCCTAACTGATCATCATATAATCTTATAGTGTTCTCTGTTTCTGCTCATTTCACTCAACATCAGTTCATGTAAGTCTTTCCAGGGTTTTCTGAAATCAGCATTTCTGATTATCATTTCTTATAGAACAATAATATTCCATTGCATTCATATATCATATGTTATTCAGCCATTTCCCCAGAAGATGGGCATCCACTCAATTTCCAGCTCCTTGCTACTATAAAAAGAGCTGCTTCAAATATTTTTGCATATGTGGGTCCTTTTCTCTCTTTTGTTGTCTCTTTGGGATCCAGATCCAATAGAGACACTGCTAAATCAAAGAGTGTGCGCAGTTTGATAGCACTTTGTGTATGGTCCCAAAGTGCTCTACGGAATCGTTGAATCAGTGGAACTCAAAATAAAAAAATACAAATAAAAATTACGTTTACTTACAATTGAGAAAAAATAAAGAAATTAGATCTTAAGATGATTGTAAGAAAAAAAGGTGGTACAAAATAGATTTCTATTGGAGCAAAAGGGAAGGAGGGAAGGAATGATAATATTGTGTAAGATCAATGAGAGAAGAAGGTGAATTTTAGGACCATTCCCCAATTCCCACAGAGTATTTCTATGAGCAAAAGTGAGTATTTTTTGTTGTTGTTAATTGTATCCAGAACAGAAAGATCTATATAATTGCAAGAGGGTTATTTATCTACAACAAACTTTTTAGTCCAAGTTCCTTATTTTACATGTGAGAAAAATGAGATCCAAGGAAGTCAGATGCCTTTTTTAAGGTCACACAAACAGTCAACATTAGAGACAGAATTTGAACCCTATTCCCCTAACGATAGAATCAGCTCCCTCTCCCTAGTATCATGCTGGAGATCTTGACTAGTATAAATTCAGGAATAAGATGTCCATATTTTTGTAGGAGTGTGTCTAACAATAAAAGAATTAGACTTGGAAGGAGGGTTGTTCTATTTGTGGGCTACAAATAAAGCAGTGTGATACAGGAGGCAAAGAATTAGGTTTGTAATCAAAAAACAGGGCTTGAATTTCAGTCTGGTCATTCAATATGTAACATTAGGGAAGACATGATCTCTCTGAAACTTGGTTTCTTCATTTATACTATGAGAGGGTTGGACTAAATGGCATCTAAAGCTCATTCTAAACAATCCAAGGATTTTATCATCCCACAGTAAAGCTAGAATAAAATCTTACACCATTAAATGTCTTTCTCAATTGACAAGTAACTCTAGAGAAAGACAAGATATACTACTACAACATGCTACCCTGAAGATAATACTCATTGATCAGGTTCCCTGATTTCATGTTAGAATTTCCAGACATAAGTTCAGAAACATGAATGTAAGCCTTTAGGAGATAGAAAATCTAAAGCAGCAAGTGCTATCCCTGGAAAATGGACAGTATTGCCAGGATCACCTTGGCATGAGGCCTGGACTTCTTGGCAACTTTCCGGTTGCCAAGATGTGAAATCATTTGTCCTTGAGGGTCTTTGTTGCATAGTTCATGTGGCAAGTGATTGCCAGTGAAACTCCCCATCACGGTGATTTTGTACAGAAGCCAGAAGCAAAATCAAGTCATAATTTCAGCCTTTAAAATATGTGTCATCTCAAACTATTCATTACTCTATCATATGTGTTAATTTTGGCACCCCAACAAGATCATATACTTCTTAAGGTAATGGGATTCTATAATTTTTCTTTACCTTCTACAATTACTAGAACAGTGTTTCTTCAATAGTATTTCTAGAATGAAAGAGCAAAAGTATAAAATAGGCAATATACTATGAGAAATGAAAACTTAAAAAATAATCCTCTTCAACCTAATCTATTTTCAATCCCAGTTTAGAATGTTAAACTTTGTCTAAATTCTAGAAATTTACCAAAATATCAATTTCAGTGATTTACAGAATTTCATATTGGAAGGGAACTCAGTGGGCTAACCCAACCTATACCCCTTTTATCTAGGTCTCAAAAATATTCTGAAAATGTAGTTAGTGATAGGACTTACAAAATAGCCCTAAGCTTCAACCACCAAAAAAAAAAAAAAAAAATGAAAACACATACTCATAGGACATTTTAAGTTTTGCAAAACATGATATACAATGAGTAATGAAATAACAAGAGATATAGTCACAAAACTGGACAATTTTAGGATCTAAAAATAAAGGAATAATTTCAGGAATGATGAATTGTGGGAATTATTGTTTTCTCATGATTCCATGGGAAAGTGACTTGGTTTAATTCAACAAAGTAAATATTTCATAGGAGATATTTTCTAGGGACAAAAAGGAGACAGTACAAGCACCCAAAAATGTCTTTGTATAGGTCTACTTAACCACACAGAGGTAACAAGGTGGCTCAAGTGGAAAGAAAGTTAAAATTAAAGACAGAAAGGCCTGAGTTTAACCTCTGCTTGCCTCAATCTACCAAAGATGAAATGGCAAACCACTTCATATCTTTGCCAAGAAGACCACACGGGCATTATTAGCATGGTATGGTCCATAGGGTCATGAAGAATTGGACTGGACTAAGCAACAACAACCAATTAACCACATGTGCTTATTCAGTGGGTGGTGAATCTAAAAGATAAACCAGAACAATTAATACAGAGAAGTGTTAAGAGAGAAAGAGCACTGGGAAAAGAGGAAAACATCTAAAAAGCAAGTGTCATAATATTTCAGGAAGAAAAATATGCAATTAATAAGCTGAGGAGAAATGATTTTCTTCCTATTAGCAAATCAGAGAGACAATTTGATTTGATCTGACGTTTAGTTTGAATTAGCATGCATTAGAAATCACAGATTGAGTTGGAAGGCTCCTAAAAGGCCAGTTAATCAAAACTACTTTGCCTTAAACTGAGGCAGCTATATGGCACATTAGGATAGTGCACTGGTCCTGGAGTCAGGAGAACCTGAGTTCAAATTCAGGGATTTGTACAGGGATATTTGACATTTATTAGCTATGTGATTCTAGGCAAGTCACTTAACCTTGATAAACACACACACACACACACACACACACACACACACACACTCAATCTCTCTCTCTCTTTCTCATGAGCGTGTGCAAACACACATACACTCTCTTTCTCACGTGCACGTGCAAACACACACGATAAAAAAAGTAGCTCAGAATTCAAGACTTACCCAAGGTTAAACACTTAGTAGAAGAGCTAGAATTTTAATTCAGTACCTCTTTTTGTGAATTTTTCAAAATCCAAATTACTAGGAATTATTGTAATGTATTACATTGACACATTTCTTTTTTTAAAGTTTTGTTTTCCCATTACAAACATGTACAGATGACTCCTACTTTTGAAGTCTCTTATAACAAAGTAAAGCTATTAAGTAAAATAAGACAGTGAACTCATCTGAAAGCACATGCAAGCAAACATTCCCCATATGTAATTCTGCCTTCTATTCCTATTTTTTAAATGAACAGAATTCTTTATTTTCACTACTCCATACCCTAAGGAATGGATAGCATGTTTCATCTTCAGGGCTCTGTAATTATGAAGTCATTGTATCAATCACAATTTTTACAACTTCCTAAATTTTAAAATGTTGTGGGTTCTGTATAAATTACTCTCCTGATTCTGCTCATTCCATTGTTTATCAGTTTATAACAGTCCTCAAAATTTTGATTTTCTCTTATGTCATTCATTTCAAAAGCCTATTGGAGAAGAGAAATCAGGAGGAGCAAAAAAAGACAACAAAAAGAAAAAAGAAAAGAAAAGACAGATGAAGAAGAGTGGCTGTTATTGTTCTTCAGTTTTTTTAAGTCAAGTGCAACTTTCCATGGCCCCATTTGAGGTTTTCTTGGCAAAGATAATGGAGTCATTTGTCATTTCCTTCTCCAGCGCATTTTATAGAAGAGGAAATGGAGGCAGACAGGTTTAAGTGACTTACCCAAGGTCATACAACTAATATGTATCTGGGGCAGAATTTGAAATTCAGGTTTTTCTGACTCCATCCACTGTGCTGCCCCTATGCATGCATGTGACTCCATTTCTTTTTGAGTTTGACACCACTTCTTAATGACATTAATGAAATCAAATAATAATAATAATAACTGACATATAGCTGTCCTGTCTATTTCATCTTTCTACATACCAGCTTGACTTTTGTCTCTCCCATTAAAATGTAATTGTTTTGTAGACAGCTCTTTTTTTGTATGTCTATAGGGCTTGGCAATGGCCTGTAACTTTACTTGATTGGACATCATATAATCAAATTGTCTCATTTTATTGATGAAGGAGTCTTTTCCTGAGTATATCTGGGTGATCCTCCCTGCTAACAACATATGAAAAGGTCCTTCCTGGTTTCTGCCTCATTTAAGTAATGAAGATCCACTTCATTTAGATAGGGCATGAAGTTAAATCCAGAAATACTTGTTGACCTGATTTAATGTTTTATCAACTTCATAGCAACCCTTTAAGTTAAGTGCTGGAAATATAGTATTATCCCCATTTTACAGGTGAGAAAACTGAGGGCCAAAAAGAATAAGAAAATTAGCCTATGTCAGAACTGGGATTTGAATCCAGATTTGGAGGCAGCTAGGCGATGCAGTGGATAGACCACCAATCCAGGAGTTAGAGAAGACCTCATTCAAATCCAGCCTCAGACACTAGCTATATGAATCTGCGCAAGTCACTTAGTCATGTTTGCCTCAGTTTCCTCATCCATAAAATGAGTTGGAGAAGGAAATAGCAAACCATTCCAGTGTCTTTGCTAAGAAAATTCCAAAGAGTCATGAAGAGTCAGACATGACTGAAAAACAACTTTCTGACTTTAAGTCCAGCACAGCAGTGAAGTGAAAATATAAAGAACCATATAAAGAAATAATGAGGAATAATATCTGAATGCATCCCTCCCAGTGCAAGGCATCTGAAGAACTGTAAGTGAGAAGAAAAAGATGACCTCTAGAGAACAAGCACAGGAATCTGAGGAACTGATGAAATTTGGCTAACTAATCATGCATTTCAATTGTTGGCAACTCCATCTGCAAACCTCTTGGAACTTCCTGACAATACCCTTACTTTTCTCCACTGACTTTTGAAGGAAGTGATTAATGTCTTTTTTTTCCCCCCAAGCAGCCAACATGTTTGTCTCTTTCCTTCCAATTCATCTAAGAAAAATGTCTCCGATTTTTAAAATGTATTCTTTTCTTACCAATGTTGTAATCTCTTTCACATCATCGGTCACAGGATTCCCACAGATCCCTTTAGTTTTGACGAGAGGATTGAATAGGAGCAGCTGAAGATAAATGCAAGTGATAATCCAAGTCTAAATAAAAACAGAACAATAACTCAGTAACCAGCAGTATTCAACTTAAATAATTAGAGCCATGTAACATCTTATGCTTTAATATGAACTTGTGAGGAAAATTACTTCTTTTTTTAAGGAACAACCATTGGTTTCTACAAGATACAAATGCTTAATTTCTAATTCTCAAGCATCCAACCTGTACCATCAATGAATGAATGAATGAAGAATAATCTGAGTTCAATTAAAACTGGAAATGTGGTCTTACTATGCCTTTCAATAATAGCATTATTGTTAGCTTTAGTTAAAAGCTCCCTAAGGGCAATTTCCCAGTGGCAAGTATATTGAAATGACAACACCTGTACTAACTTGTGTTGGTTTCATCACTGGAGGATTCTTCTCCAAATCAGGGACTAAATAAAATTCATCCCTTAAAGGCACCAAAAAGAACTCTTTCTTTCTTTTCTTTTCAATGCACAATACTTGGCAAAAATAGGGAAAACTGGAACAGGACTTCAATAAAAGCAAAAACAACATCAAGATGAAATGTAACAAAAAAAAGAAAAAAAAGGACCTCTCCAGATCCAGTAAAACTCCAAAGGAGTAAATGATCATTGTATTGGATAAGAACATCAGAACATTGGAGACTATTCTTCTATGTTTTACTCTAACCTCCTACTGATATTATTTCTTGATGGCAGGGACTGTTTGTATCTTCCAGCCCCTAGGACTGTAACCAAAACATAGTAGGTGCACACTTAACTAAACAGTTGTTGAACTGAATTCAATCATCTGTCTAGTCTACATGTATGTGGATGTAACTCTCTGAGGGCAACAAATAAAGGGAATCAAAGTGCATGTCCAATGATTGAGAATGGATAACAAAATTTTGGCACAGGAATGTAATAAAACAACAGTAATTTGCCTCTGTCACTGTAGCATCAACTCACCATTCTGCTTAGCACATACTAGGTGCTTCAAGTTGAATTGACCAAATTATATGTCCATCTGCTGCTTTCTTCACTTGAATGTATTTTCCTTAAAAGCAAAGACTATTCGGGGATTTTGTTGGAGGAGGGAAAATGTAGCCCCAGCTTCTAGCAAAGTCCCTCACACATATTCAGTGTTTAATATATACTTGAAGAATGAATGTTAATGAAAAGATTTCTTTGAGTATAATAACAGTCTGATACTCCTAGATGTAAAGTTTTGTTTTTTTTTTCTGAAAATGAAAATCTAAACTGGGCATTTTAAAAAGTATTTCATAATTATATCTGGGTAGAAATATTTTCTACCAATGCACACAGTCATCCATAATTACAGATGATTTTTTTTCAATTAAAATCCACAATCTAAGCTATTCAGGAAGAGCAATTTATTTGCAAATTTCTCACAAGAAAAAGTCTTCTATTTTGATAAGGCAGTTTTATCCCAAATTATATGATCCAGAGTTCTTGAAAGCAATCCATCTTCTTTTATTCTTTAACACATTTTCAACAACAATCTTACTGAAAATCAGGATAGGGCTGCCTTAGAGAATACTGTGAGATTTTTTTACTAAATGAATTCAGTTCTATTTACTCCTTATTAAGCACTTACTATATGTAAAATGCAGTGCAAAGTATGTATGAAGATGGGGGAGAGGGGACAGAGGGAAACACAATACAAAAGGCTATTACCTGGGAAGAAGGAATAGATTTATTCTGCTTGGCTTGGAAGGCAGAAGAAAGAACAAAATTAGGAACCAGAAAAAGGGGAAATGTAGACTGTAGGAGAAAACTAACAATTGGAGCAATCCAAGACAGAGATCTCTTGGGTTTCAAACAAAAGCTGGATGTCCACTAAAACTAGTAATGCTATGGAGCAGATTGATGTTCATATATACAGGTCCTTTCTAACTCAAAGATTCTGGAATGCCCCTGAAAACAGGGGCCATATTTTTATTTACCATTGATTAAGGTTTATGCAATACAAACAAATATAATTATAATGCAAAACAACATAAATGCAAATAAGAGGTACAAAGTAAATTTAGCTTCATGAAGTATAATGTTAAATAATAAACTATTTATTAATTTATTAGTAGTAAATAATTTTTATCTTCCCCACCCTACCCCACTCCCCACTCTCACCCTCAGAAATTGCTTTCTTAGTCCCTACCAGAAACCTCTGTAAGCAATGACAAAAACTTCCCCAGCATGCTTCCTCTGATACCTGGCTGTCGTCAGTTTTTATAAATACCTGAAGTCATGGACACATGCTTGCTTTCTGCAGTATGTTATAATGGAATGCTTAATTTTCATCCTAATGCTGGTATTTTTATGTCTGACATTGAATGTGTATGATGTTTTAAAATAATTTCTTAGCAGAATTTTTGTAGGAGCAAAGAATCATAAACAAAGCAGATGCCCAAGGACTGGGGAACAGCTAAATAAATAGTGATATAAGGATGTAATGGAATAGTACCATGCTGTAAGAAATAAGGAATATGAAAGATAATGAGAGGCATGGGAAGCTTGAAAGGAATTCATACAGAGTGAAATAAACAGAAATCAAAAAATGACAATGGCTGCAATAATGAAAATGGAAAAAGGAAGGAAGGAGAGAAAGTGAGAAAGGAAGGAAGGAAGGAAGGAAGGAAGGAAGGAAGGAAGGAAGGAAGGAAGGAAGGAAGGAAGGAAGGAAGGAAGGAAGGAAGGAAGGAAGGAAATGTCAAAATGATAAAACTCAAGCTTGGCTCTGAAAAGAGATATGAGAATTTGTCTCCCTCCCTTCTTTGCTGAGGTGGAGAACAGGAAGTATGGAGCACAGAATAATGCTGGGCATTGTTGATATATTGTTTAAACGTTTTGTTAAAGTACCTTTTTTTTTCCTTTTTTAATTCTTTTATTATAAGTAATAACTCTGTATGGGAAGAAACGAGGGAGAAAAGAGGATGGGAAATGAAGGTATGTAAGAACAAAGGCTATCTATATGTTAGCTTTCTTAAATTAGACAGTCAGTGATTTCATTTCCTGAATTCAAATTCAGCTTCAGACTCTTACCAACTGTGTGTCTCTGGGCAAGTCACTTCACTCTATTTGCCTCAATTTCCTCAATCTATAAAAAGAACTACAGAAGGAAATGACAAACCACTCCATGTCTTTGACAAGAAAATTCCAAATGGAGTCACATAGAGTGAGACATGACTGAAACAACTAAACCACAACAATAACAACAAAATTTCCCAATAATGAAGTTCCTTCTGCCAACCCAAATATAATTTATCCCTTAGAGAGTTGCCTGGGAAAATGGGAAGTCAAACGACCTGCTGAAAATCGCAGATTCAGAATGTATTGAAGATTGGCCTCAACTCCAGTTCTTAATTCTTAACTTGGCTCTTTTTCCATAGGCTGCCCCTCTAGTGATATACTTTATAATATACTTCAGGTTTCAAAAAACAAGTTTGCTCTGAGACAACTGTAACTTAGTTACTGGTTAGTTACTGGAATGTTTCCAATGAGGGGGAATCCTTTACCTCCTAAAGCATCCCAGTCTACCCTTGGATCATGTTAATTGTCAATAGATTGGCACTTATATGAAGTTTAATTCTGCCCCTTTGCAGTTTTTTGTCCATTGCTACTAATTCTGTTTGCCCAGCTCAAACAGATTATCTCTTCTAGGTAATAGAAATTTAAGAATGATGATGATGATGATGATGATGATGATGATGATGATGATGATGATTTAGCTAACATCTATATAGTGCTTTAAGATTTGCAAAGCATTTCAAAAATGTTATTTCATTTGATTCTCACAACAACCCTGACAATTAGGTACTATTATTATCAACATTTTACACAGATGGGGAAACTGAAGCAGACATCAACTAAAGAATTTGTCCAGAGTTACATTAGATATTATCTAAGGCAAGATTTGAACTCAGCTTTCTCTTGTGCCCTATATACATTTATTCACCTAACTACCACCTCTGAACTCCTTAACTCTAAATCTTTCCAGTTTATCAGACCCTTCCAGGGCTGTGGTCCACGAGCACAGTCTTCAAAATCCTTGTGATAAGGCACTACAGTAGAGAACATAATTGCTGTATTTAGTAAAAATTTAAATGTCATGCTAAAAGCAGAAATTAATTTTCATGGAGTATTCTGTATTAGAAAGATATAACTAACTTCTTCAATTTGTTACAATATATAATTTTTTCATGGCTATTAACAAAGAGCTTTTCACTAAACCCCACAAAGCACTTGATATAAGCAAAGTATTTTGATGCAGAATCTAAATAGAGAAATTTACTTGGAATTATGGCTGCATTCCTGTTTTGCATTTAATGCCTCATTTATCTGACATCACTGGAAAGCTGCTGTTCTTTCTCATAAGTAGGTTCTTAATCTCTCCATCCCTCATGCCTAAAAAGTCCTCCCTCCTCACCTCTGACTCAGATTCCCTCTTTTCCTTTGAAAAGCAGCTCAAACATTATCTCTCCTGCATAAAATCTTTCCTACTCCCCCTCTCCAAAAGTGTCCTTCCTCCCAAACTACCTTGTATTTAATTACTGTGCATTTCTGTATTCATTCACTTTCTATTTATGCTGCATATGTTTGCAATATATGTTCTTATTATCTCTCACTCTGCTTTCCCCACCCCAACTGGGATGTAAATTGATTTCAAGGACACTTTTTATTCTTTGTACTGAATCCTCAAGCTTTAGCAAGCCTGTGGTACATAAAGATGCTTAATAACTAAATGCTTGCTGATTGAAAACATAAGTGAAGCTTGCCCATTTCTAAATGTCCTACAGTTATTGCTTAAATTTGGTTTAAAATAGGTTTTTAGGTTAAAAACAATTTTGCTTTCATGGAAATCTTTCTAAAATGTATTATATGTATTTGTCTACTTTCTAAAAGAGCATTAATGGAATACACAGGGGTTCCAAAAGTCAATGCACTTTTAAACTTTAATATATACTAAAACTTTTGAATGACCCTGTAGTTTAACCTCTTTAATGGTTTGCATTCAGTATTATCAATCAAATGTTATTAGTGTGGCTCTCAACCATGGTTAGCATGTGTGTCTCTACATTATATCATTGTAAGATTCTGTACTCTGAATTATTCTAAGTTAAATTATTTTTCTCCCTCCTTTTTCCATGAAAAGCTAACTGCTATCACATGAAAATCCCTACTCCTTACCTTCATCTCATTTAATTTACTATTTCTAATTTATTCATCTACAATGAATTAGAAAACCAAATAGTACAGATTTGTTAAGATTATTTATAAAGCAAAAATAAACAACTTCTGAATGAGGACCCAAGAAATTTTTCTATAAATTCATTGTATAAACTTGACTGATCAGTGGTCCTCCCTGCTCCCCCTCCCCCTTCTCTGCTTGTTTTATGGATTTGCAGTTGGGGAGTTAAGGTTGCAGATAATCAGTCTTCAGATAAATGGGCTATTTATTATATGACACTTTTTCTCCTTTTCCTCTCCATTCTGACCTGTGTCCCTACTACTTACTCTCTGTCTCTATCCCTCTCTCTCTGAAATATAGTTTTGAAATAAGTTTTTCTTTCTGTGTTTGTAAAAAGTGATTTTCAACATAGATGACCATCATATCTAAAGATATGTTGTTTTCTTGAATATTGTTTTTCCCCATCGTGACACATTGCATTTGGTTACTTTGTTTTAACTTTCACGAACTTTTCTCTAGATCATTCTTTTTGGCTAGATAACCTCTAATTTCATGATAACCTTTCACTGCATAGACACTGGCTAAATCACTGTTCTAACAATCCTAGATCTTTGAAAACAAAAATAAAAGATGCTTTGTACGGGTATTAATTTTATACAGAAAACAAACTATAATGGCCACAACAATATAAATGGAAAGGACCCATAAACATTCAAAAAAATCCAGAAACTGAATTGCGATTTTAAAGACTGAGCTTATTATCAAAAAAAGAAATTTAAAAATGGACCCAGTGATACACTTGATACAGTCTTAGGTCTAAAGTCAGGAAGACCTGAGTTCAAATTTTGGCTCAGACACTTAGTAATTTTGTGATCCTAGATAAGTCACAATCACCAGCAACCTCCATTTCTTCAATTATAAAAAGGGGCTAACAATAGCATCTATCTTGTAAGGCTGTTATGAGCATCAAATGAGCTGACAGCATTTGTTAAAAAAAACATTTAATGTGCCTGGCACATAGTAGGTGCTATATAAATGGTATTTCTTTCTTCTATGAGTATAGAAAAATGAATATGTGGTTATTAGATAATATAAATATATAATATATAACATACATATAATAATACATATGTAATATAATAATGTACATACACACAAACACTGATATTTTGGTTAGTTTTGCTGGGCTTTTGATTTTTAATCTTAATTGTTTATTACAAGAAGGAAGTGGGAAGGGATATATTTGGAAATGAAGGTGATATAAAAACAAGACATCAATAAAAGCTAATTTATAAAAAATACATTCTATAAGGCAAAATGTTCCAGGAAAGATTACATTATAGTAACGTATAAATGACTGATATTGATTTCTTCTCTAATAGAAACAAAGGAATACATAATCAAAAGTTGAAAAGGGGACACTTGGGCATTGAAGAGAAGTACACATATCAAATAAAGACAAATCCTAGTGCTGCTTGGCCTTTCTATCTAAGACAAATACAGATGATTTTTTAAAATCTGTCATCCCAATGGAAAGCAATGAATTCATAAAAAATGAAAAGCCAGCACGAATGTTTGTGGCAGCCCTTTTTGTAGTGGCTAGAAACTGGAAACTGAATGGATGTCCATCAGTTGGAGAATGGCTGAATAAATTGTGGTATATGAAAATTATGGAATATTACTGTTCTGTAAGAAATGACCAACAGGATGATTTCAGAAAGGCCTGGAGAGACTTACACAAACTGATGCTGAGTGAAATGAGCAGGACCAGGAGATCATTATATACTTCAACAACAATACTAGATGATGACCAGTTCTGATGGATCAGGCCATCCTCAGCAACGAGATCAACCAAATCATTTCTAATGGAGCAGTAATGAACTGAACTAGCTATGCCCAGAAAAAGAACTCTGGGAGATGACTAAAAACCATTACATTGAATTCCCAATCCCTATATTTATGCACACATGCATTTTTGATTTCCTTCACAAGCTAATTGTACAATAATTCAGAGTCTGATTCTTTTTGTACAGCAAAATAATGTTTTGGTCATGTATACTTATTGTGTATCTAAGTTATATTTTAATATATTTAACATCTACTGGTCATCCTGCCATCTAGGGGAGGGGGGGGGGGTAAGAGGTGAAAAATTGGAACAAGAGGTTTGGCAATTGTTAATCCTGTAAAGTTACCCATGTATATATCCTGTAAATAAAAGGCTATTAAATAAAAAAAATAAAAATGAAAAGCCAGAATCCCAAAAAAAGGGAGATTTACAACATCCATAAAGAAAACTATTTGATAGGTACTGAATTCATGGTACACACACCATATTTTTCTCCTTCCACATATTTTTCTCCTTCCATACATACCAACATGGAGGGTGATCAGAGAGTAGGATACTCTCTGAAAAGTATACAGAAGAGAATACTTCAAAGGATTCTCCACATTAATGCTGATTAAAACTCTTTTCAACCTTATGAAATAACTTTAATTGAGTGGTCATGGTAAAAAAAAAAAAAAAAAAAAAGTCACCATCTGTCAAAAGCCAGTCAGACAATGGATGCAAAATTCATCACCAGATTTATATTTGAAATCGTTTGCATGTTTCTAAAACCCACGATATCTCCATACAATTGTTCTGTGACTGTTATTCTAGTGGTTTCAGTTATGTCTAACTTTTCATGATCCTATTTGAAGTTTTCTTGGCAAAGATACTGGAGTAATTTGTCATTTCCTTCTCCAACTCATTTTACAGATGAGGAAACTGAGGCAAACAGGGTTAAGTGACTTTCTCAAGGGCATATAACTATTAAGAGTCCAAGGACAGATTTGAGCTCAAGAAGTTGAATTTTCCTGACTTCAGGTCTCATGCTCTATCAGCTGAATCATTTAGCTGTGTACTTTCCTTTCAGACAACAGTTCTTGATCAGGGGTCCTTAAATGTAGATAGATAGAGTTATATAATTATATAGTTACTTATACATGTGTATATATATATATATATATATATATATATATATAGTTACAATTGTACTACAATTGTAGTTACAATTACATAATATATACATATATGCACATACATAGCTATATAACTACATAACCATATATTATATATACATACACATTTGTGTATGTGTGTATATATCTGTGTCTATGTATATGCACGATTTAATATATGCACATGTATTTATGTGCATATGTGTATGTCTATGATTGTGTATATGAATATATATATATATACATACATACATATACACAAATGTAATCTAGATGGATAAAAACATTTCAATAACTCGGTTTATTTCATAATCATATATATTTTATTGCAAGCATGATTGTGGGAAAGATCCATAATCTTCATCATTCTTAGTTGGCCTAGGACAAAATAAAGCAAAAGCCCCATTTTTAATGCTTGTGGTTGAATCAAACCTTAATTCTTCTAAAAGACATCAGAATATGAGTTTGGTGGGCTGGATCAGATAAGTATTTTCTCTCCAATAAGTTAAATGTACTTTTGTCAAATCAGATTTTCTAAACCCCAGAAGATACCAAATTCCTTCCCTGACATAACCTAATCAAAGCCTGGAGAACACAATGCTGGAGCAGGGACAGGTACCTTAGAGGTCAGATTCATCTCTTCCAACTCTACCATTCAGATAAAGAACAGGAAGTGTAAAGAGATTAAGATCAAAAAACCAGTTCATGGCAGAACTGAGAACAAGAAACCCAAGTCTGGTGTTACCCAGATTAAAGAAATAGAAAATTTATTGTCACATATATGTCAGTGTTTAAAAGGTAGGTCAGAGTCCACACACTTTATCTGCTGACTTTATTAATTTTATTTCCCCCATTTTAAAAAAGGGAATGAGAACAGCCTCAGACAAAGCAGCACCTGTTGCCAAAACAACATTCATTTTCTCTTTAATTTCACAAACCATCGGTAAAACAGCCAGTTCCCTGGAAGCTAAATGTGCTTTGGAAAAAAACCAACCAGATTAGCTTCATAAAGCAAAAGTTACCAAGAAACAGGTAGGGTAATTCGGCCTAAATTCAGGTCGCTTCAGGTCAGGCTAACCATGTCTTTATTATGTATTTGTATAATTTAGTTGTGATTTGGAAGCAAAATTAAATTCTAGTTCCATGAAAACAGACAATTTTTAATAAGCATAAAGTATTTTGATATGAATAATTAAGCAATAAGATTTTTATATGGCCCTATAAGCTGCTTTATAGCCATTATGATTTTTTATGTGACTTTTCTCAAGGACTCTCTCAGACATTAACACAAAGTGTTAATTATCATTTTACCATCAAAAATTTAAAAAAAAACTACTAAGGCTCAAAAGAACTGGAGAAAATCATAATTCATCATCATAAATTGCATTTATAAAGTACTATGTGTTTAGCACGTGGCTCCAGGTGCTGGAGATATAGCTACAAAAGAAAAACAATCCCTGACCTTAAGGAGCTTACAGTCTAATAGGGGGACACAATCTTGAGGAGGGGAAGTCAAGAAAGGGAGTTAAGGTCCCAGAAAGTGGCAAATTTGCTGAGTGAAACTAGAAAAAAGTCCATTTATGTATCCTTTTCAAAGTCAATAGTGAAGGTGATTTTATTAAAGTTCTCTGAGACAAGGAGAAGGTTGTTGAGAGGAGGAAGATAGAATGGCCAGGTGCCTAGGATTCTAGACTCCAGGAATTACAGAACTAAGTGGCTTAATTCCTCCCAAACATAGCTTCTGCTGGCCTGATTATAATCTAGACACAAGAACATGTACTGTTATACAAAATAGATTGTTTTTAATGTTAATGGAAAGGCATGAGGAATCAGAAAAATCCTACTACTATAGAAGATTGTGCTTCAACTGAGCCTCAAAGGAAAGTAGGTATTTTAAAGGGGAAAATTCAGTGGAAAGATATGGAGTGTTGTGTATGAAGACTAGGAAAAAGACCAGGTGGATGAATAGTTGTGTACCTAAAGGGGAAGAACATATAACAAAATTTGAAAAATAAATTAGGGCTGGAAGAGACCATAGATAGTATCTAGCAAAACCCTGACAAATAAGGAAACTGTCTCTCAAAAAATTTAAGTGATGACTAAAGTCAGAAACAAGGTTTTGAATGGGCTTTATCACATTAGGTGTCAGATTCTTTCCATGACATCCCTTTTTCACTGTTTAAAAGATACATGGAATTTAAAAAATAATTAAATATTTAAAAAATACATGAAATAATCTTTGGTTTTGTGTTTAAATCCCCACGATACCTGACATGTAATAGGCAATTATAAATAGTTGTTGAATTGTATCAACTTTTATTTATATTTCACCATAAGTCCTCCAGAGTAGTCATGGATGTAGGTGTTTTGAAGAAAGGAAAGAGAACATTTTTAAAGAAGGGAAGATAAATTATGACAGCCAATCAAAAAAACAAAGGAATTACATCTTAAGATGTACTCATTGGTGGCTTCAAGTAAAAATAGAATCCATTCAGGGCATCAACATATGTTTCAAAAAAAAAATTGTCCATATCACAATTCTTCTAGACAGAAAAAACACCTTGAGATGAGTTTTCATGTTTAAATGATAGTTAAAATTAAAAGCTGATGCAAAATCCTTGAACCAGTATAACAAAATCATTTTCATTTCTGTTCACAACTCTCTACAATTTTTATTCAGGTTTTCTGGTGTTTTGTAGGAGCTACTTCAATACTTTGCTGAAGCTATGATTATACTCTATATAGAAACTAGCCCTACTAGAATCATGATCCAGTCACACCTTCTCATTAAATATAATTCTTGACTATTTCTTTTACATATACTGATGATGTACCTTTCCTCTAAGTTTATAACTTTTTGTTGTTCATTTTATTGTTTACCTTTCATAAGATCAACTGGTTTCATTCTCCAGTCACCTTCTGCAACAAATGTTGGAATATAAACTGTAGTTATGTCCAGCAATAAATCAACAAAGTTTATTAAGTATTTACTCTGGGCCAAGCACCGTGATGAGTGCTGGGAGCCAGAGACTAGGTCTGTAATTTCTTTGGTAAAAAGACCTCCCTCTACAATACAGGTCCACTATCTCCACAACTTATAATTTAAGAGAATTGCCTGGGTGTACCATCACTAGGTAAAGCAATGGATAGAGCAATAAATAAGCTTGAAATCAGGAAGACTCATCTTCATGAGTTTAAATTTGGCCTCAGACACTGAACCCATGTCCCTGTCAACTCATTTAACCCTGTTTGTCTCAGTTTTCTTTTCTAGAAAATGAACTGGAGAAGGAAATGCCAAACCACTCCAGTATCTTTGACAAGAAAATCCTAAATGGGGTCCCAAAGAGTCAAACATGACTGAAAAATGAATGAACAATTGAAAAGTAAATGACTTGCCTAAGGTCACAAACCAATCTATGCCAAAAGAAGCCTTCCTATTTTCAAGGCCAGTTTACAACCCAACATGCCATATTGCTTCTCATAAATCGAAAATACAAAGCAAAAAAGCAAAAGAGTTTTTGCCTTTAACTGGAAGAACTAAGAAAAAGCTTATACATATGCCCATCATTGCACTGCAAAAAAAAAATGACCAAATATCCCTTTAAGTGTTTCATCCTGCTTTTCGAGACAAATAAAAACAATCTTCAAGCTCTTTTATTTATCTCCAAAAATATGAAAGACTTTCTTACACTTAGTGGCAACCCCTTCATGTCTGCTGATTTCACTTATGCAAGTATGTCATAGGGATGTATGGTTCAGTTCTCTATTGGTATAACTGAACTATTCACAAATAATTAGAAAAGCTAACTTTTTATAAAGTTTTAAGATTTACAGAATATTTTACATATATTACCTTATTTGATCTTTACAATCACATCACTGTATGAGGAAAGTAATGTAAATATCCTCATTTTACAGAGGAGGAAATTGAGGCAAAGAAAAGTGCTTTTACACCCAGTGGAAAGTGTTTGAGGCAAGATTTAAACACAGGTCTTCTTGATCCCACCTCCAACATTTTTTCCACTGCTCTAGCTAGCTGCCTAGGTGTTCAATCACTTATCATTGGTACATGAATATCTGATTTATGGCCAAATTATATGGAACAATGGGACCTTTCCATGTAATTTGTAGCTAAAATGAAAGAGAGAGAGAGAGAGAGAGAGAGAGAGAGAGAGAGAGAGAGAGAGAGAGAGAGAGATTGAGAGAGGAGAGAGAGAGAGATTGCTTCCCTCATTTGAGAATGAAATCCCTTTGAAAAGTAGGGGGTGTTTTGATTTCTGATTTAATAGTCCCAGTACTCAACATGGTGTTTTATACATAGTAAATGTTTATTTCATTCATCCATTTAATAGCATCATATATACCACCATGTAATCTGTTTCCTTTTCTATCTTTAGCTGTGTCTATCTCTCCACCCACCCATCTATCCCCCTGAAGAAATGCAGGAAGTCTTCACTAGAAGGAAGTGGAAGATGTGAAGACTAGTTTAAAATTCATTTGCCTATGGATGCCTGAGCATACATAATCTCAGGCATTATTATATCTCAGCTATAATGGACAGCTAGGTGAATGCCATAGTGCACAGTGCCTAGAGTCAGGAAGACTCATCTTACTGAGTTCGAATCTAGCCTCAGACACTTCCTAGTTGTTTGACCCTGGGCAAGTCACTTAATCTGTTTGCCTCACTTTCCTCATTTGTAAAATGAGCTGGAGAAGGAAACAATAAACCAAGCCAATATTTTTGCCAAGAAAATCCTGATAATAAAAAGTCAGACAACTGAATAACAACTATTATCTTTTCCTTGTTAAGAACAAATTAAGGAGTAAAATAATAAATTATACAGTAACTGTTTAATTTTTCTAAATACTGACCCCTAAGGTATGCTTTTAAAACTCATTTATAGTTTTTTTTTAACTTTTCAAAGTTCATTAATGGTGAATCTATGCTAAGTATAACAAAGAGCTACAAGGTGAATTATAGGAAAGTAGTCACCCTGTAATTTGAACCATAAGATTGAATCTTTGGCTACAGTAGCAGGCTACATTCCAAGATCAGCTTTTACTTCTTTATGTTTTCTAGCAGTCAACAATTTTAATAAAGAGACCTACTTTTTATACAAAAATGATTTATTCAACAATCATTTATTAAGCATTTGCCAAATTTCAAATAAACATGACCTATACCATTATGGAATATACAGTTTTGGTGGGAGATATGGCACAATATAAAATAACATATTTGAAATTTTAAGCTTTATCTCAGAGGCCATGTCATTGAATGTCTTTAATTTACAGATGAGGAAACTAAGGCCAGAGACTGACATGCTAAGAGTAGACTTTGGACTTGTGGCCTCTGATTCCAGAGCTATGGCTCTCATTATAATACAATCTGAGAAGAGGAAAGGCATTACTAGAAAAACCAAAGAAGTCTTCTGATAGGAAGCAGCATTTTAATCGGCTTTTAAAGAATGGAATTTCACCACACAGAAGTAGTTTGGGTGTTGTTAAGTCTTTCCAAAGTCTAATAAAGTCAATGGACATTTTCTTAGAGTGTTTTCAAATACATAAAATAGGAATAATAAAGAAAATCGTACAAAATACAGTATGTAATATATATGCATACATGTATAAATATACAATATACACATAATGTGTACGACACAATGTAGTATCATATATACAATATATACAATGTAATATATACAATAATACATGTATTATATATATAGTATGTGTATATAATGAACATCTATGCATATATAAAATCAATTCATCTAAAAGTTAAGATATCACTTTCCTGATGTCATAGATCCTCTTCAAGAATGACAAATAACAATATGTATGATACATATGTATATGTACATTTAATATATCCATATACAAAATGTATGGGTGTAAAGTATATATAAAAGTACATGTCTGGCATATAAAATCCAATCATCTGCAAACCAAGACATTACCCTCCTGATATCATTGATCTTCTTTGGGAATGACAAACAACAATATGTACATAATACATACAACGTGTATATTTAATACATGTATAGATAATATGTATATACAACATGTAATGTGGATACTGTATGTATATATAATATGAATATGTATAATATGTATACAATGTATACGTGCATATGCTGCTGGCATATATAAAATCCAGTTTATCCACAAGTCAAGATATCTCCCTCCTGATATTATTGGTTCTCTTTGAGAATAAAGAACATGTATGTAATATATATGTCCATATTTAATAAATGCATGTGTAATGTGTATATGTACGTGTGCATATGTTATATTATTGGTATATTATGTATATATGACACATATACATGTACATTTCTAGATTAAGAACCAACCCCTGTTCTACTCATTAAGCCTTTTTCTTAAATGTTTTTCCTTACAAATATCAGGTTTTTAAGCAAAAATAAAATGTTTGTTGGACTGAATTGAAGATATGTGTATCTTTTCCCCCTCCGAAGTAGAATCATCTTGTAATGATATCATTTAAAAATAGCTGGTATTAAAACACATCTGCATATTTGTCATATGCATTCAGCATGTGCCTAATAAATGTTTGCTGAATTGGCAAATATAGTCATATTTACTCACACATTGTTTGGTATCCTCCAATATGAGATAATGTACGCTATCTCTCTAACTCAGAATGAATGAAGATACTGTAACTTGGACTATTTGAAATAAAATTTTAAAAGCCAGAAAACATTTCTAAGTCCTAAACTTAAATCATTTTAGGTAAGGATAATAACAAATCAATGAAATCAAAGGAAGGGGAATCCCTAAAGAATAACCCATGACTCTTTTCATAAGCAGTTACCTCAGAAGAATCCAAAGAAAACAAGCTTCTGTGGCAGAGGAACCATCTTGTCATATGAAGGTGATTGAGGATCTACTTCCTCAGGAAATGAAGAGAGCCAATGTTTAGCAGTTTATCCACTTAGATGAAATTAAAAAGATATGTTTCAGCTGTCTTAGTGAATGTGCCAGATCATTCCAGGGGAGCCTCACATCTGCATTTCATTGTTCAGTTCAACAATCTATGTATCTTCTCCACTCCTAAACTTTAATTTTAGTTTACAAGAAGTAGTACTAGATGGGAAAGTCATTGTTGAAAAAGGGGGATCCTTCTTGGTATGATTTCAAAAAGCAGAGAAAATGCAGAATTTTACTAATGTGTCATTGCAGCTTTTGTAGAAATGTAAATTTCACTAATGTGTCAGTGCAGCTTTTGGCTAGATGAAACCAATACTGTAAGACCAACTTTGGAGATATTTCCACACATTATATAATAATAGTGTATAACTGCAGTAATGGCAAGAATGCTAGATTTAGAGTGAGAAATCTCCCTTTGAATATCAATTATACTAACTTGCTAGTAATCTGTAAAACCTGAATAAGTTACTTTATGTCACTTTATTTCTCTTGGTCTCTGGGTTCCTCATCTGCAAAATTGCCGATGAGGTTTGGACCAACAGACCTCAAAGGTTCTTTCCAGGTCTAGATATTATGCTTCAATTCATTATATTATGCAGACTTATGAGCTTTTGAAAGTTGGCATTAGACGAATATCCGCTTTGTGAATAAAATATTGTATGAATTCCCATAACAATCTTATCCTCAATGCACAGTAATCACTTAATAAATGATTTTCTATTCTATGCTAACTTGACTTTGAATAATGTACTTCCCATGTGTGATCAGCAAAATAGATGGTCTGAGCTCTTTCTATGATACTCTGATCACAAAATATTTCTAATTTATTTTTCCATTTCAGGTCAAATTTTAATCATAGCTGATATTAAAACACATCTACGTATCTGTCATATGTATTCAACATGTGCCTGATAAATGTTTCTCTTCCACATCTCACATCATTTATACCTACATCAACTCTGTCTGTTGAAACTCCATCTCATTTATCTTTACTTATATTACAGTTATCAAAACATTTTTAAGAGTTCTCAGGCCCAAGCTAAGAACCTCTGTCAATGATTTAGAGATAGAAGATAGAAGTTTTATATAACCCTTCATTTTACAAGTGAGGGAAACTGGGTCTCAGAGAATAGGTGTGTTATACCCAACATCACACAAGTAATCCATATCAGGGAGAATATAAAACCATGTGTCCTAACTCCAAATTTGAAGTCCTAGTTCTAAGGTTCAATGTTATTATGTCTTAAGACATTTTTCCCCCTTTGGTCTTCAAGGAGTTAATGAGTAGAGGACTGATCCTTGAATCTGGAGATTCACTCAATTCCACTATGACAACCTACCTATAATAAATACATCTCTGGGACTCAAATGCCCTCATCTCTAATCAGCAGAGTTAGTAAATCAGACCAGGGGAGATTTTATTTGGGTTGATCACATTTAAGTTAAGAAAAAATATTAGAGATTACAATTCCACACATATCGATTGAACACCTTTGCTAAAGGCAATAAAAATAGAAAAATGATACATCTGAGATACGAACCTCTCACTCCAATTCAAACTACCTATAGATAATATGACATAGGTAAAAATTCATGTATATATTCAGGTATATATTCATATATAATCTAAGAAATAAAAATCCATTTTGCCCAAGATCTCTTGAGTATAGCTTTTGCACTGGTCATCCTTCATGCCTGGAAAATACTCCTCTACTTTGTTTTGATACATTTCCTATACACATTTATTCAATAGTGTGAAAGCTTCCTGAAGGCAGACACTATTTCATTTCTTTCTTCGTAATCCTAGCAACCTAACACAATGTCTTGCACTTAGTGGTAGATTAATAATTGCTTGTTGACAGATATGTTGAGTGTTATGAATCCTTCCTAGGTGCTGATGATAGAAAGGTAGCTGAAGGCTTACATTCTATTAAGGAGGATAATAAAGAAAGGGAATAAATGAGAGGTTAAAGGACTCCAGGAATATTTGAGTAGAGAAAGAGTACTAACAACTGGGGGGATTTGGGAAGGGTTCTGAGAGGCATTAGTCTATCTTAGTTGGAGTCCAAAGAGGGAGAATTCTAAAAACTAGACAGGAATGAGAAGAGGGCACTCTAGTCACTGGTAAAACTTGTGTAAGTACAGAAACAGCTGAAAGATTAAGTTTGTGAAATAGCACAATCAAGAGTGTTGGGCTCCTCATTCTTGAGTTCAAATGCAGTCTCAGACACTTAACTGGGTATGTGCAAATTACTTAGCCCTGTCTGCCTCAGTTTCCTCATCTGTAAGATAAGCAAGAGAAGGAAATGGAAAACCACTCCAGTAGACTTTTCCAAGAATGTCCTAAATGGGGATCAAGCAATGTTGGATAGGACTGAAGCAACTCAACAGCATGCTGGCTCTAAATACTCTGATCTTTTATACTGTGCCAGTACTCTGGACCCCTTCATGTAGGGTCCTTTCCAACTTGAAGGTCCCTTCCAACTTGAAGATACAAAATATGCATTTTTTTCTTCGTTATTCTCCCTTTGAGACACTCAGACCTACTTCTTTTCTCCTCTTTTTTCTCCTCTTTTCCTCTAGAAAATTTTGTCTATTTAGCCTAAAGATAGCTCTGAGAAAAGCTTATGTATTGAACTCCCCTAAAATGGACATTCCAGAATTCTTAGGCCCTTAATGGAAGCACTAATCACAGCTTTAGCTGTGTTTATATATTCAGAAATATCTCTTTTAAGCAGTTACACAGAAGAAAGTACCAGTATGACTCAGCAAGAGCTATGTGGAATATTCCCTTTTCATGCATCCTACTGAATCTATTTTCCTTCTCTTGGAGTACACAAACCAACTTGCCTTTTTGTATTTCTAGCTCTAGAGACTCAATCATCAGCTTTTCCACCTAACAAGGCAGATTGAGTACCAAGTGAATAAAGGGCAAATTCATTTTGAAAGTGGGCATGGGGCAGGATGTTTGCTTTTAAGGATAATTAAAAGCATTATCTTAATTTCTCTTCCTCTTTACTAAATCCTAATTTTCATAAGCCCTTGGGGGCTAAATCCATTTTGTAATTTTTTTTAAAAATTCATGCCCTGCAATGCTGAATAAGGGAAATTACTTCTCAATTATATTTTATTTTCAATTAGCAAAATTTATTTTCTCTCCTTCCTATTTTAGCATTCTCCCCCTCCCCCCAAAAAAATCCTTTCTATAATCAAGCAAAACAAATTGCCACATTGCCCCTGTCTAAAAATGGATGACTCATTATGGATCTTGAGTCCATCATCTCTCTGTCAGAAGATGTATAACATTATCTAGCCTAGTGTCATTATTGGATAACTGCAGAACTTTTAAGAAAGAAGGAGCTTTTTCCATGAATGCGTATCTACTTTACTGATTTTATACCTTCTGTGTTTCAAAGAAATCACAGAATTCTGGAATTTGGACCAATCTGTATAGCCAAAAGAACTGAGTGAGAATCTTAACCCTGTCGATCACTACCTAGTTGATTTTGAGCAAAATATTTTCATTTCTATGGTCCTTAGTTTCTTATCTATAAAATGAGGGGCATTAATCTCTAAGCCCAGGATCCAGTTGGAACCATTCACTATGCAATTGAAGTAATTGGAGGTCAAAGAGGTAAGTGAAGTGACTTGGATAATGTCACATTGTAAGTTAGCAGTAGGACCAAATTCTAGTCTCCTGATTCTTTCTCCTTACTTCTCAACAAAATAATGGTGTATTGATTTTTAAGCAGCTAAATAACATGGTGGATAGAGTATCAGACTATAGTCAGTTAGGACCTGAGTTCAAATTTAACTTCAGATGCTTCTTAGAACACAAACTCATTGCCTCAGTTTCCTTATCTACAAAATGAGCTGGAGAAGGTAATGATAAACCAATGCAGTCTCTTTGCCAAGAAAACCCCAAAAGTGGTCATGCATAACAACACTGATCTTTAAAGAATAGTATAAAATAATCAATTTAGCATACTAGTCTACTGACAGTGTTTTCACCACCTTACTTTTGAATATCATATATTTTAATATTCCTACTCTTTTTTTTTCTTGCTGAGGCAATTGGGGTTAAGTGACTTGCCCAGAGTCACATAGCTAAGAAGTATTAAGTGTCTGAGACCAGATTTGAACTCAGGTCCTCCTGACTTCAGGTCTGGTGCTCTATCCACTACGCAACCTAGCTGCCCCAATATTCCTACTCTTAAAAATGTTACAAAAATAAGGAGCTTAGTTTTGATATTAGCAGCATTTTTAAGAATGTCTCTCTTTCTCAATCTCTTTCTCCCTTCATTACCCACATACGTACATATACATACTTTCTCTCATATAATGTTTTAAAATTTACAGAAGGTAGTTCTTCTATCAACACTGTGAAGGACATCTAACTACTGTACCCATTTCACAGATGAGGAAACAAGCCCAGAAAAGTAAAATGATTCTAGCACTTTTACAAAGTACTCATGTAAATTTAAGCAAGAAATTTAATCTATCTGGCCTTGCTTCAGCTTCCTCATCTATAAAATGAGACAATGGGATTATATGTTTCCTGACATTCCCCTATGAAATAAATTACATAAACATAGAATTCTAGGACTTGTATATAATGTCACAAGTCCTCTAACTCTTAAGACCAGAACTCTCTTCAGTACTCCAAACAAGGCAACCTCATTTATTTTCATCCTAATTTGAATTATATTGATTAATTTTCAATTACTTGCTCCTAATTAAATCTGAGATTGTATCTAACCCAGTTATTAACTAACTGAATTATATACCAAATCAAACTTGAAATAATTATTCCTGAATCAATTATTATGCCTGAATTGTTATAACAAATCAAACCTGAAATTCTTTTTAAATGGACAAAATTGGGCACCAGGGAGAAATTCCTTTCAGAATTTTCTCCTAAAAACAGGTGAGAAGATTTAAAATGAGAAGAAATATGAGAGGTTCCTCAAGTCTACTTTTCTATTTTTTCAGATGATACTTTCTCAAAATCATACAAGGAGAAAGTACCAGTGCTAAGATTTGAACCAAAACACTTTTGAATTAAGGGGCAGCTCATTTTGTTACACACACTTTCTTAGATTATAAAATGGAGGTGATTTTTTTAAAGGTGCCCTTTGTCTTCCCTGTGTTACAAAGCACTTGTATAATCAGTAAGCAATCAAAATTACAATCAGTTTAATGTTCTGTCAAAGAACAGAATGTTTGTGTACCTGAAGTAATGGACTGATTTAAATGGTACCTATCTATTTAACTGACACAGAATTCATGCTTCCAGTTTAATCTGGACACTCAGGTTTTAAAATCAGGACAAAATCTTTGTATCTTAGGGAAAAAAAAAAAACAAACAAACCTGAATTCACACTGGGAAAACTTCCAAATGGGGAACTAACAGTCACTAAATGATCTCGTACAAACTAAAGTTGCAAACACCTGTGGGTGCATTTTCTCTCAAATCTATGACACTGTTTCATATTAATATACTGCTTAATATTTCATGTTTCATAATCTCTTAATCTTTATAATAGTAATGGAAATTTCATTAGGATCAATAGGCAAGAGTGTATTAAGTGTCTACTAGGTCCCAGCTGCTGAATGAGACCCTGCCTTCAAAGACTTTATATTCCAATAATGGGTCATTGCAATTATTATTGTTATATGGAACAAACAGACACCTACTCACCACATAGTGAAACGGATATTGGCTCTGGGGTCAGAAGGCATGAGATCAAATATCTCATCCGACACTAAGAACCTTCTTGATCTGATCCCAATCTGTATTAACTGCCTTGATGTAACTGATGCAGCCAGACTGATCTTGATCATCTTCACATGTTAAGACACCCCATTTCCCATCTCCATGCCCCTGCATTGGCTGCTTCACATCTGGAACGTTCTTCTTCCTCACCTCCCACTTCTTCAAATCCTTTGATCAAGATTTAGCTCAAACACTATGTTCTACATAAAGCCTCACCTCCCCAGTTGCTAGTGTTCTACTTCATCTCCCAAATTATTTTGTATCCATTTTGTACATATGTACGTGTTGTCTCTCCCCACACACCCTCATAAAATATAGTCTTTTTTTTTTAATTGAAGCTTTTTATTTTCAAAACATATGCAAGGATAATTTTTCACCACTGACCCTTGCAAAACCTTGTGTTCCAATTTCCCTCCCCCTTCCTCCCACCCTCTCCTCTAGATGGCAAGTAATATAAAATATGTTAAACATGGTAAAAATAAAATATAAAGTCTTTAAAGATAAATAATGTTTCTTTTTTTCCCCCATTGTATCCTAAATATCTAGCCCACTGTGCTAGGCACTTAATAAATGCCTATTGAACCTGTATTGTCCAAATGACCAATCTTGAAAGAGCTAAGAATGTTGATCAACATGATGATGGGCCATGATTACAGAGGCCCAATAATGAAACAAGATACCACCATATTCCTGAAAGGAATGAAAAACATTTTTTTGGCATGGACAGTGTGGGAATTTGTTTTGCTGGTTTATGTATGTTTGTTACAAGATTTTTGAGATTTTTTTCCCCCAAAAGGGAGAGGGGATAAGTGTAGAGAGAGAAAATAAATGCTTGTTAACCAAATATATATATATTTTAAAATGTGTGTTAATTGGTTGACCTGGGCCTCATTTGAAAAATGAGGAGGTTGAATTCAATGGTCTCTGAGGTTACCTTCTGGCTCTTAAGATGATTCTAGGAAGATCTGCGTGCAAACCCAGTTTCAGAAACTTCCTAGTCATATGATTCTGAGGAAGTCACGTTATAATCTCTGATTGTGTGACAAAAGGATCCACTAGAAACGAAAGTGGCAAACTACTCCGTATCTTTGCCAAGGAAATCCCATGGGCAGCTATGTTTCCGAAATGCTGGATATAATTCATCAGCAACAAAGACTTGTTAGTTCATTAACAAAAATCAGGAACCCATAGAACATAAAAGTTTCAAGGGATCCCACACACCAAGGAGTCTAACCCAAACCAATCCAAAAATGCTTTTTCCAACAACTTTCAACAACTGAACACCTGGTCTCTACTTAGAGAAGGGTAGCTGAGGTCTTCTGAGACAGTAAGTGAATTGGATTTAAGTGAAGAAGGGCTGTGCAAAGTTACCAGGCTTATTCTCTATTCCAGAGGTGTCTTAGTCCATTGACAAGATACAGAACAGGATGAGTGGAACTAGCCTTGGTAACTAGTGGTACAGTGGTGAGAATAGCCACCCTGGAGTAAGGGAGACCTGAATCCGATTGTACTTCTAACAATGATTAGCTGTGTGAATCTGGTCAAATCTACTCTCTTTGACTCAGTTTCTTTATTTACAAAATCAAGAGTTAGGATAAATGGCCTACCTTCTAGCTCTAGATTAAGGATCATTTGGAGGGTAGAAGAAAGGCCTAGGATGGGCCCTTTCTGAGAGGCCTAACTTTATTTTCAGATTCAACTTTCACTTGCACATCAAGTTCCATCTATGTCTATGTTTGCTTCCAGTTCTGCCTATGTTTGCCTTTAGGACAAAAGGCCCCTTGAAGGAATGCATCATCCTCTCTCTAATGTATATCACCAATCATATTGTAAGTACTAGGCTGACTCTTATAATAATAAAGCTAATAACATTTACACTCAGTTCCTAGTGGACCTTGAGAGTGTATATGCAGAAAAATACCTTTCTAAAGACTATTTTTAGAGTATCTCACATATATATCCTGAAAACGATGTATGATAAATGGACTTAACAAATTGTTAGAATAAGAAAGAATGTAAACAGTTAGAACTATTATTCCAATAGCACCTTTCCAAAAAATAATACTTCATAGATACTTTAGAGAACCAGCACTAAGAAATCTTAAGAGAGTAGCTGTCTTTATCACCAAGGACTTTAAAAGCAAAGAATGGTGACAGGATCCCCAAGTCTAAACCACCTGAAACCCAGAGAGGGATAAGGCATATCTGGAGGCAAGTCTCTGTACCCAGACTATCTCCAAGGTCCTTACTAACTCTGAATATAATATAATATTATTATCCTCTTTCTATTACATTCTAGATCAGCTCATTTTCCAAGTGCAACATGTCTCCCAAATATTTTATACATATATATATATATATATATATATATATAAGAGAGAGAGAGAGAGAGAGAGAGAGAGAGAGAGAGAGAGAGAGAGAGAGAAAGAGAGACAGATATGGAGACAGGGAGAGACAGAGAGAAACAGAGAAAGAGTAATTCATTCAACTGCTTGTCATGAGCTGGATAATATGCATTTTTCATCCACTCTGTTTTGCTCCATGGATGGCTTAGATGATTAACATATAACCTCAGTGAGGAGGCCCCTTCTCCAGATTTCACCACAATGCCATCTACCAAAGAAGAGCTACTGATAACCTTTCTTACAATAGGAGATCCAATATCAGTTTTTCTCCATGACAGCAGCAGTCTTGCACAGTAGAGAGAGATGGCCTCCCCCTACTAACCCATGTTGGTGATGTGAGCCTGGACAAAGGCAGAAAAGAGGCTCCAACTGCATTTGTAGAAAGATCTCCTTACCAGAGAGGTGTCTTGTGCAGTCTCAGCTTTAGTCCTGATCCCTACTGTCTATATTACAGGGGAACCAGCATTAGGGATCATATTTCCCTATTTTATACTTGGTTTGATATCCATACTTGACAGATATTGGGTTATATATTATGTGTGTACCTAAGTGTGAATGTGGTGTAAAAAATGATGTCTATACACATAAATATCATTCATTGCATGTGAAATACACATATTCACAAATAATAAAGTACCTCTTATAAGCACATGGTTACAATACAGGTCTATTATTCCTTATTTTATGTATCTTCTTCAACTATTACTAACAATTCAATCTTTGTGCATGCTCCAAAATCTAATCTCTTTCAGTTGACATTTTCATTGCTCCTTAATTACCAGTGAATCAATCAGTAAACACTAGCAAGGGTGGGAAAGAAACAGTCCAATGTCTTTTAAAGACCTCATTAATGCACATAATGAATTTAGCTCTTACAAAATTCAGGTGATGAAGAATTAGAAAAAAGATAGAGATACTGACAATCTATGAAACACAGAGGGTAATGGTATTACTGGGGCACCCAAGTGGTGAACTGGATGGAGTACTGGACCTAGAGTCAGGAATAAAATTACTCTTCAGAATTACTCTTTCAAATCTGAGCACAGATACTTACTAGCTGTGTGATCCTGATCAAGTCACTTAATCTTAGAGGAAACTGTCTAAGTTTCCTCATCTGTAAAATGAGCTAGAGAAGAAAACAGCAAATCAGTCCCATGTTTTTGTCAAGAAAATGCCAGATAGAAGTTGTGAAGAGTCAGACATGAATGGAAACAACTGAACAATAATAACAACAAACTGAAGTCCAGGAACATGACGTAACTTGCCTAAGATTATAATTATTATGTATGAGAGGCAGTTTTTGAATCCAGGTGTTCTGACTCCAGAATTAGATCTCTTTTTTCTGAACTACACCATAAGATGCAAAATAAACTATTGTGAATACTGTCCTTAAAAGAGATTAATTAGGGGCAGCTAGATGGCCCAGTGGATAAAGCACCAGCCCTGAAGTCAGGCAGACCTAAATTCAAATCTGGTCTCAGACACTTAACACTTCATGGCTGTGAGACCCTGAGCAAGTCACTTAACTTCTAATTGCCTCGGGGGGGGGGGGGGGGGGGGGGGCCAATTTTTCTGCAGTAAGTTGCAATTTTTTTTTAATCAAGAATTAAGGTAGTATCATGTTTCACATTTTTTCACAGTAACAAAAGCACTGAACTAGAAGGTAAATGACATCTGTTTAAATCTCACCTAAAGTATTTAATATATGACTATCTACCCTTAAACTGTAGCTCATGGGAGGTCACAAAATTATGATTTGTTACCAGTAAATGTTTCATTTGTGTACCTATTTTATATGTCTATATACTCAGGGTCATGTAAAAAATTTCTCAGGTGAAAAGGGCTCATAAGTGGAAAGTTTAAGAAGCCCTATATAAGGAATCTTACTTATAAGAGTAAAGCATCATTGTAAAAACTTCAACATAACTAAAAGCTCTAGGGAAAAACCCCTAGCAATCTCTGGATCATACATCCAATTTGTAAATAATCAAGCTCATTTTTTTTTTTCACTCTGTCCTCTCCAGACATCATTCTTCTGGCTTTCTGATTTCCATCCCTTTAATTCTGAGAAAGAAGAAGGAGAAAAACCTGAAAATGAGGGCAAAGTGATTTTTTCACCAAGTTAAAAGCTCTTCAGAATCATTTAGCATAAAAGACAGTAAAAATAGTTGGCAAAGCAGTGACATAAGTAGTAGGAAAAAACTCATGGACCTACAATTGGTTATAGCGTGCTGATGTGGGATTGTGGCTGGTCTATTGGACTGCTCTGAGTTTCCTTTTCCTCCCAGTAAAGAAAGATTAAAGGTTTAAAAACCTGTAAGTTGGAAGGTCCTCAGATACCATTTTAGTCTCACCTCCTCACTTTACAGTTGGAGAAACTGAGGCTCAAAAAGATGTCAGACATAGGATCTGATAGATCTGTCTCTCCTCTCTCTCTCTCTCTCTCTCTCTCTCTCTCTCTCTCTCTCTCTCTCTCTCTCTCTCTCTCTCTCTCTCTCTCTCTCTCTCTCTCTCTTTCTCTTTCTCTCTCTCTCTCTCTCTTTATCTCTCTCTCTCTCTCTCTCTCTCTTTCTCTCTCTTCCCCTTCCCCCTCAGTGAGGTCATTGGGATTAAGTGACTTATCCAGAGTCACACAGCTAGGAGTGTTAAGTGTCTGAAGCTAGATTTGAACTAGCTACCCTAATGTACCAGTTACTCTCAAAGTGGGACTTCTGGGGATCTCCAAGCTCTTTCAAGATAAACCAGGTCAAAACAATTTTCATAACAACATTGATAACACTTTCATTTCTAATAAAACAATTTCATTTCTAATTATTTCTAAATGTGACAGATATAACCCACATCAATAAAAGATCTTAGAAAAGCATGCTCAATAATTTTGAAGAGTATAAAAGGGTCCTATGACTGATACTATGTCCCATGCATCTTGATAAAGAATGATCCCTAAGAATAGATTAGATATTAACACCCATACATAAAACAAGATCCAACTGAGAAGAAGCCAATAGCTGGCACAGTGGATAGAGTAATAGCTCTGAAGTCAGGAGGACTTAAGTTCAAATTTGGCCTCGGACATTTAATATTTACAAGCTCTGTGACCTTGGACAAATCACTTAACCCCAATTGCTTCACACATAATAAAAGAGAGAGAATAATATATATATGCAAAATTCTTTAAACCTTTAAAAATGCTATAAAAGTGATCAGGTAATGGTATCATTATGAATTAGAATTAGATTTGGAAATTCTCTATGGCTTCAATTTGTCCATATTATTCTATTTGAAGCTATAACCATGGGTCACTGAAGAATTATTAGCTCACTTCCTAGGGTATAAATATGTACCAACACTCTTCCCAGATTATCGGAAAGTTGATCCAATTATAGTCAGATGACATGAGTTCAATTCTGAGCTCAGCTTTTTATTTCTGTGATTTGAATCAACTCATGTAACCTCTCTGATCGTCAGTTTGCTCATGTATAAAATGGAAGGGTAAGATTAGATAACCTCAAAAGTTCCTTTCAACTCTATAGTGATGATCCAAAGAAAAGAAATCATACTCGTAATGATCTTTTTTTTTTAAATATTTGGTTTGTGCCAGTGACTTTTTAGGTATGAGGAAATCAAGATAATTGCTCCACAGACACAGTCAAGTTATCATCTATAATTTATAGTCCTAGAGTGTTTGCCCCGGGTACTAGGAAGTTAAATTGACTTGCCAAAGATCGCAGTGTTAATAAACCATGTTTTTGACTCCAAAGTTGGTTTTCTATCTGCTATACTGATCTGTAGAAGCAAAAAATTAAATCCCTTGTCAGGTCACATGTTCCAATTTGTTTCAGAAATGCCGCCCACTTTACCCATAATAATACCTACCATCTCTTTTACTGATAGCTGATGCTGTCCATTCATTTTTTTTAAAAAAATGACAAATGAAAGAATCCTAAAAGTTGTCACCAAAAAAGTATTTCTACACATATACATGATTCATTTCTGTACACAGTTTCCAATGTCTGTTCTTAAATGTTTGAAATAATTATATTTGGATCAGCTAAGTGGCACAATGGATAGAGCACAGGCCCTGAGATCAGAAGGATGGGAGTTTAAATTTGGCCTCAGAAAGTAGCTGTGTGACAGTGAGCAGGAAGAAGAGAAGGAGGTAGAGGAGAATGAGGAAGAAGAGGAGGAGAAGAAGATAATGATGATGACAATAATACTTGACATTCTAATAATACTAAACACAAAGAACTTTTAGGTTTGCAAAGCACTTTATAAATATTATCTCATGGGATATTAGTTTATTATTATTATTAATAGTATATTATATATTATTATATTTAGTTTTATTATTATCCTTACTTCACAGATGAGGAAACTAAGACTCAGAAAAGTTAACTTTAACTGATTAATCATCAAATAGCTAACATATACAAACAATTCCAGGATTTGCATCTAAATCTTTTCATACCATATTCACCACTACCCATTATGCCATACAGACTTGTTTAGAGCATTTGTTTAAAGAAGGGCTTTTGTTCAAATCCTATTTCTTCTGCTTGTTTCTATGTGATCTACTATGAGAAGATCATTAATTTCCTGAGGACTCAATTTTCTCATCTATAAAATGGGGGTTGAGGGACAGACTAGATGGCCTCTGAGATCCTTTCGAGGGATCTTTCACTAAGTTAGTTTCATTTCTATTTCTACTTGACTGGGGAACTGAAATTGAATGATTTAACATGCATACTGCTAGTATCAGTTGGATGTAGGTCTTCCTGACTCCAAGGCCAGATACTCTATCCCTTTCTACCTCAGGGAAGCCAGCCCTTCCTCTCTCTCCCATAGCTCAATACAAACATAAATAAACATTCCTTCTTAACAAGTTGACTTTCTGAGTTAAGGATCAAGACATTTTGACTGTCTAATTTTGCTACTGACCACCTGCTTTGATGTCTGGCCTGGATTTATTTTTAATGCAATCTGATTGTAAGAAGAATGTGTGTATCTTCACACCATAAAATAAACAACACTAATTCATTATAGTCGGTGCCAGCTAAAATATCTTCTGGTGTTAATCTTGGCGAGAACAAGCTGGGTTTGGCAAAAGGGAGGTCCTTATCTTAGTTTCCGCATCTGTGAAATGGGATTAAAAAAATATACTTGTATATTGTTACCTCACAGAGGAGAATGAATTAATTAATGGTGCAAGAGTTCCTAGCATATGCAGTTTGAGCATGATTTATTCACATGTAAAGCTCTATATTCAAATGTAATCAGTGATAGAAAGTATTCTGAGATGGGCCACACATTTTACCACTAAATCACCTGTCCCCGGAGAGTGTTTTCATTTCTGCAGGTAGAATCATTACAGGAAAGAAACAGGCCATTTGAAGAAGTCTCATTTCATTCTTAACATTCTTAACTTAGCACCCAGATTTCTTTTTAGTTTTTTGTTTTATTAAGGCTTTTTATTTTTAAAACACATGCATAGATAATTTTCAACATTCACCTTTGCAAAACTTTGTGTTTCAATTTTTTTCTTTTTCCCCCATCCCCTCCCCTAGATGATAAGTAATCCAATATGTTAAACATGTACAATTCTTCTATACATATTTCCATAATTATCATGCTGCACAAGAAAAATCAGATCAAAGAGGAGAAAAATTAGAAAACAAAATGCAAGCAAACAACAACAAAAAGAGTGAAAATACTATGTTGTGATCCACACTCAGTCCCCACAGTCCTCTCTCTGGATACAGATGCTGTCTTCATTAGAAGACCATTGGAACTGGCCTGAATCACCTCATGGTTGAAAAGAGCCACATCCATCAGAATTGATGATTGTATAGTCTTGTTGTTGTCATGTATAATGATCTCCTGGTTCTACTGCTGCTCACTCAGCATCAATTTATGTCAGTCTCTCCAGACCTCTCTGAAATCATCCTACTGATTGTTTCTTATAGAACAGTGATATGCCATAAAATTCATATTCCACAATTTATTCAGCCATTCTCCAACTGATATACACCCAGATTTCAAAGCAAAAGAAAATCCCCTTTTCCTAGAAACTAATTGTTCATTCAGAAGAAGCAGAAAATGTTAACTAATCTCTACACTCCTGGAAAGTGGAATTTGCTCCCCATGAGAACAAGTAGATGAAAAAAACAGAAAAAGGATCTCCAACGTAATATGATTTCTCTAAGCAAAGTTTTTTTGTTTGCTTTATTTCTTAGAATCTATAATTTCTTCAGCATAGTATTTTTTAAAAATTAAAAAAAAACTTAGCTCTCACATGAAGTGTTTTAAGGTATGAAAAATACTTCATATACTTTATCAATTGTGTTTGGTTCTCTTGGCAATTCTGTGGTCTCTCTGTAAAGAAATTAGTATTATTCTCATTTTACTGATGGAGAAACTGAGGCTTGGAGAAGTTATTTGCTTGGGAACCTGGAGCTAATCGGCAGAATTTGAATCCAAATTCTTCCTGATTTTAAATCTAGACATTCATCCACAAATCTACACTGCTTCTAGGGAACTCTGGGGACAGAAATTCCCTCCACTAATGGAAACCAACTATTTCACATATGACTTCTAGAGTTAGGTAACTGGAGCACTAGGAGATTCAGTACACAAAACTTATAAATGTCAAAGGCAGGAAATGACATTAAGTCTTTCTGAAATCTACCCCCTCCCCCCCATATTAGAGACAACTTGCAATTGGGGATCTTGTTTTTAAAAAGATTTTGCTAACTTTATTTCAATATACTTGGTTTCCTTGGTAATCTTATGTACTTTATTCTATGAATTTAAAAATAATCTTTGGAGAAATGGTCCATAGGTATTTTGAGACTGCTAAAAGGATCCACAACAGCCTAAAAAAAAATTTTTTTTTAATTTAAAAATTCTGTTCCTGCACATTCCACTATTCTCAAGCCAACTTTCCAGAAGGGGTTGATGGGGAGTAGGGAGAGGAGGAAACAACATGGAGATTATTATAAACTGTTACAAAAACAAGAGAGCTGCTCCTTCTTCTGTGAGCTTCACTAAAACAAAATCCCTTTAAACCTTGCTTTCTTTTCCCTTTTCCTTTCATTCTTTCTCACACATGCAGCTCAAAGGATCACCCTGAGACCACCTGGTAGGATAAAGTCCTGGCCATTTTCCTGTGTGATAACTATATTGGCAGCTCTAAGCAACTGTTAGCTGTCACCAGAATCAGAGCCAACTCCCTACCTATGAATGGATTTGAATGATGCTGGCATAAGCCAGCATTTGACTCATCTAGTGTGCCATAGGGTGCAAACAGATTTCTGAAGGAGCCAAAGATTCAGAATAAAACATCAATGGAGTTTCTCATTTATCAAAATAAAAAAAAAAAAAAATTAAAAAAGAAAGGTGGGGGAGGATAAGAAATGGCTCATTCTCTATAAAAAGTTTTATATCTCAGCTCGGAAATGTAAATAATAATTGTGTTGAGGGTTGTATTTGTAATTTTTTTTTGTTTGTTTTCAGGGCTGTTATTTTTTTTAATCCAAGTAAGAGACTTAAAAAAAAAAAATCTTCCCCAGAAATGGGGGAGCCTGGTAATATGCAAATGCAAAGTGCCATTACATTCATATAGCCACCATGTCCCCGTAGGGTAGCATGGAGCCCTTTGTGCTAGAACACACTTTCTCTATTCACGGGAGTCAAGGAAACTGCATGTTTTCACAAGGCACTTGTTGTAGGAAGGAGATTTCAGTAGTCCTTCCACTGAACAAGTGACAACTTTTAGCAAAGTAGAACCTTGAGGTCACCTTAACATACAGACAGCTATTATTAGCTGGGTTTTCAGAGCAGACTTGGATTAATACTAGTGTGTCTGACATTGTTAAACTGGAAAGTAACAACTCAATTATGAAGCATCATTCAGTCTCCTGAACTTCCCTAAACTGCATTGTCTCTCATTTTAGAGGATTTGCTTCAAGGCAAAAAAACAGAGTCCAACATTGTTAGATACAGAAAGATGAAACAGATAATTCTGATTTGAGCAAAATTTTAAAGCTTTTATACAAGCAAAATAAATAAAATAAATGCAAGTAGGATAAAAAGAGAAGCTGGGGATTGGGAAAAAAAAATTTCTACCTAAAGTTCTAAAACTTTACTTGGCTCTGAATCCTAGCTCAAATCCCAGTGTTAACTTGAAAGGATGACACACTAAATGTGTGCTAGATAAACATGGCCCAGAATGAATGCTCTTTGCTCTGGGGTCTGTAGTTCATACTTGAAATGTAATAACTGACTGAGCTTTCTGTAGGAAGATTAATGAGGATCTACAATTAGTAATACTTTCTTCCATCTAGAATATCTGAGCTGGTCTCCCTGATGACTGATTGAGTGGCATGAAGGGGCTATGGAATACAGTCTGTGAATCACCAGAGGTAGCACAGTATAAAGAAAAGGGTTCTGGCCAAAGGACCTTTGCATGAATACTGACTGTGTCACTACCCAAAGGTGAACAAGTCACTTACACTCTCTGGACCTCAGTTTCTTCATCTGTAAAATGCCTCAGAAGCAGGTAGGTAATATATTGGGGAGAGTACTGGGCCTGGAATCAAGAAGACACCGCTTCCTGAATTCAGATCCAGCCTCAGACACTTACCAAGTTTTGTTATCCTGAGCAAGTCACTTGAGCTTGTTTGCTTCAGTTTCCTCATCTATAAAATGAGCTGGAGAAGAAAATGGCAAACGCTTTGCCAAGAAAATCCCAAATGGGGTCACAAAAGGTCAGACATTATTAAAAACAATTGAACAATAAAAAATGAGGAGGATGGCCTTTAATACCCTTTTATAGCTTTAAATTTCCCATGTGGCACCGGAGAAATAGCAATGATTCAAATTTTAACTCTAACCTTGGGCATGTCAGCCTCAGATTCTTTTTCTCAAAACTATAATCTCCACCACCATCTCTCCATGCTTATTACCTATGCTATCGTGGATAATCACCTAATGTTCCTTCTGATTCTAAAGCTAGCATCTCTAAACTGAGACCTGTTTCTTTCATTAGCAATATGCTCTAATGAATGGACCTAACCAACTTCAACTACTGAGGTCAGGCCAAATGCCATAAAGAACCCAGGTAATTCTCTGGAGAAGTGAATGCTAAATATTATCATTCTCATCAGCAAGAATTTTTGTCTGTCTGTTTTCTTGCATTTGCAGTCTTAATTCCTAACTTTCCCCTAGTAGATTACTTCAGAAGAATTTTTGTTTTCTGTTTTCTTGCATTAGGAGTCTTCATTCCTAACTTTCCCCTGGTAGATCACTTCAGATTTCTGGCATCATCGCTTTCAGGAGATCAAGATCAGTAAACAAATTCAGGTATTCTTAACCCTGAGTTTGCAAATTTGTTTTAATAATTTGGTAGTTGTATTTTAATAGAATCTATTTCCTTTATAATCCTATGAAATTTTGTTTTGCACATTTTGGAAATTGTTTTCTCAGATGATCCACAGGCTTTACCAAACTCATACAATTAAAGAATAAGAGACAATAAAGAGGAAGAAATATTCTGTTGTTCAAAGTTTTTCATGATATTGGAATCAGCTTGTTCACTCTCAACTCAGGGACAATTCTGGGATGTTTAATTACTCTCCTATAAACATTGAAAAAAGGATTCTTTTTCCTTTTTTCTATATGTAGAAACTGTCAACAGTTATAGGCTTGACCCAACTCCTACAGCTGGTTTAGGGCCTCCTGGGGCCTCAGGAAGGGAGTCATCCAGGAGAGAGTTATTTCAAAGGGGGGCAGGAGGTCCACTGTCAGAAGGAGGGCCAACAGTACCACCAGAATAAATCAAATTTTTCCCTAAACTGGCTTGGACCATTTCTTTGTTCTGATCTAGGTCCCCAGTTCCTTTCCATCCACCAACTCTTTGCTATTTATCATTTTATCCAGGAGAAACTGAAAATTTGCTAAGATGCTGCCTGCAAGCCAGCTTTCTGGTGCCATTTGCTTTTATTCATTTCAGACCACACAGATACTGAAAAATGGATGGGGAAACAAAGAGCACGGTTAAGTACTACATTACTCTTGGTTACATGGGTTCCTTGGGCTGCCTGTTTTTGAAAAGACATAACCAGAGGCAATCTGAGGATTGGGGGAAGTGTTCACCAGAGAACTAGGGCTAGAGGCAGGAAGGCATAAGTTCAAATACATGCATCAAAACATGGGCAGCTAGATGGTGTCATAGATGGCATGCCAAATTTGGAATAAACCAGACAAGTTTGAATACTGATTCAGTTACTTAACAGTTCTATGACCACTTCATAATTTCAGGGTCTCGGTTTCTTAGTATGTAAAATGAAGATGTTAATAGCACCTGTCTCACAAAGTTGTTGAAAGAATCAAATAATACATGAAAAGCTTATAAGTTTTATCTATTAATACTACTTAAGACCCTTATTTTTAGATTCATTGAGAACAAGATACAACCCAAGGCTTCCCAATTTTTTTCATCACTATACTCCCCAGTTTTCAGTAAACCTTTCTATGTCCTCTATTCAATGTGAAAGGAAATAAATTTACCATGTAATATATTGGAAACTAAAAAAAATTAGCTAATTGCAAGAATACGGCAGCTATCCTAATAGATATGACACTAAGCCTGGAGTCAGAAAGCCCTGTGTTCAAATCTGACCTCGGAGGCTAGCTGTGTTATCCTGGGCAAGTTACTTAAACTTGTTTGCCTCAGATTCCTCCTCTATAAAATGAACTGGAAAAGGAAATGACTAACTACTCTAGTTTTTTGGATTTTTTTTTTTTTTTTTTTTTTGCCAAGAAACCCCCAAATGGGGTCACAAAGAGTTGGACATGACTGAACAACAGTTTTAATAGTATAACATATTTATGAAATATTTGCATACTCACTTGACAACCTCTTCTTACCCACAGTAATAACTGACTTAACTTCTTTCACAATTAGACAGCCCAATAAAATTATAAGTTATAAACATTGTGATCTCCCCAGGTGAAAGTTCTCACAACATGATATAAACAGCTCTTTTATAACTAATAGAGCACCAAATGTGGATGTGAGTTTTGAGCACAGTGAATTACTGAGGTACAGTGGAATACTGATGAAGAGCAGAAAAAACAAACAAACAAACAAACAACATTCTGCCTTAGTTTCCTAACTGTAAAATTAAAGACATTAAAAAATAAGACACTTTTGCTCCAGCTCCAGTTTTGTTTTAAGGCTCAAAGGAGATCACAGATTTTGAATCAGAAAAGAGCTTATAGGTCTGCTAGTACAACCTTCTTATCTTCAAGATAAGGAACCTGAGTGCCATTTAATTAAGTTGCTAAAGATCATGTATATAAATTGCTTAAGATCGTGTATATAAAGAATGACATAACATGTTATAGTGCACCATTATGTGATGTCATGTTATACTATGTTACATTAGCTTATATTATGTGCTGAAATGGGATAGGATGAGATGAGATAGAATGGGATGAGAGGAGATGAGAATGAAAAGGATGCTTTTATGTTGTGTTGTGTTGTGTCAAATATTGTTAAATAATGTTATATAAGGTTAGGTCACAAGTGGTGTTGGGATGCAGTGGGATAGGATAGGATAAAAGAAGGGATGATGGGATGTTTTGCTACATTGTTTTGTGTCAAATGTTATGTTATATTATGTTACATTAGGTGTTGGGAAGAGAGAGAATGGAAGGGATATGATAGAATGAGATGAGATGAGAGGGATGTTTTGATACACTCTATTGTGTCAAATGTTATGTTATGCTATATAATGTTATATTATCATATCTTCCTTTCTATAAAGTACAATTTAAACTTAAGTTCTTTCTTTTCCCTTCCTTCTCACAAAGCTCAAAGGTCAAAAGTAAGACCTGGAAAAGGAAATTCAGATGGGAATGTAGTCATAAAATTTAACAGTTCAAGCGTGATTATAGCCACTAGTTGTGTACTGCTTAGAAGCAGTGGAAATTAAATTACTTTCATTTTTCAACTTTCACATCAGGCAGCCTAGCATACTAAATTGGGCTTGTAGCCAAGAAGATCTAGGTTCAAGCTCTGCCTCTGACATATAATGGCTGTGTAATCCCAACCAAGTCCTTTAACCTTTAATCTCCTTAATTAAAACAATAATAGAAACATTCTAATGAAATACAAGAGAGTTCCTATTCCTCATTTCTCTCTGTGTATCACTTCTCATTTGTTTTACTTTAAGCCAAGTGATTTTATAGAACCTTTAAATTCTTAATACCTTTCACAGACAAGGAAACAGAAAATCAGAGAGGTTGAATAATTTGTCAAGGTTACTGGCACTTTAGGTTACTTTGCTCATTACTGGCAGAATCAGAATGAGAACCCATTTCCAGACTCTTATTACCTAAAATTCTCATCATAACAAATACTTTGTGTAGAAATTAACCATCATTTCTCATAGTCAGAGATGCCATAGGTTTTTTTTTTTAATGTTTTTTAAGTTTCAAAATAATAGCTGCTTATCAAAGAGGGTTCTTCATTCATGCCCTTGCCTATGTTTATTATAATTGATTCATCCAGAACAAATTCATATATTAACTATCTTAAAGGTACAGTGGGTATTCCTCGTTGATAGGGATTGCTTCATTCTTTGTATTTGTACCATACAATTGTTTAGCATATAGGAAGCACATAATTAATACTTTTTGAATGATTGGCTTATTGAGACTTTAGAAGACCTGGCTCAAATCCTGTCGCTGCCATTTACTACTAGTGTGAGCTTGGGCAAGTAATTTTATTTCTATGGCCCCCTCTATGTTCTCATCTGTAAAATGAAGAGATTATGCTCTGTGATCTCAAAATTCCCTTCCATTTTCATTTTGATGAAAATAGTTCAGTGACTTCCATGATCTGACAAAGACAGAACTAGGAAAACAATAGGACAGGATAATAAAAATGCAAATGTAAAGAAAAACCATCACAATAATCAAAATTGAATGTTGAAAAATTATGATCCAATCATTCTGGAGAACAATTTGGAACTGCTCCTAAAAGGTTAGAAAACTGTGCATGCCCTTTGATCCAGCAGAGTTACCACTAGGTCTGTATCCCAAAGAAATAATAAGAGAGGGAAAAGGACTCACATGTGCAAAAATGTAAAAGCTCTTTTTGTGGTAGCAAAGAATTGGAAAAAGAATAGATGCCCATCAACTGGAGAATGGCTGAAAAAGTTGTCTATATGAAGGTAATGGAATATTACTGTTCTATAAAAATGATGAACAAGCTGATTATAGAAAAGCCTGGAAAGATTTATATGAACTGATGCTGAACAAAACAAGCAGAATCAATAAAATGTAGACAGGAAAAGCAAGAATGTGCAATGATCAACTGTGAAAGACAGTTCAGTGATTCAAGGTAACCCCAATAAATTCTGGACAGAAAATACCATCTGCATCCAAAAAAAGAACTATGGAGATTTTAATGTAAATCAACACATGCTATGTTCTTCTTTTTTTCTGGGAGTTTTTCCTCCCGTGCTTTTTTCCTTTTGTTCCAATTTTTCTCTCCCAATGTGATTCATAAGTGTATTGAAAGTAATATACAATAAACTTTTTAAAAGAATATGTATAGTTTCCCTCTATAGTCAAATGTGATAGTGGTGGTAGTTTTGCTGTTAAGTAATCCCTTTCTAATTTATTTTATCACTTGAATAATTTCAAATGACTAAAGACAGTTGAAAATTGTGTAATATCTTCTTCCTGAATGATTGAAAAGATATGTTATAGAAAATTGTTAAAGTTTGCCTGTTCAAACTTTCTTTTATCAACGATAAAGACATAAATAAACTATATATACAAAAACAATTAAAAATAACTGGCATGACAAGGTAGCCTTTATTTCTACTGTCTAAAATGCTTTTTTTTTTCATAATAAAAAAGACAAAAGAGAAAAAAAAAATTGTTACTAACCTTGGCTCCTAAAAAGAGATGAGAAGAAATCACCTTTGAAAAGTGGAAGGCAGGAGTGCCAGGTCCATGAGTATGTAATATATATAATATTCAAGATATTTTTCAATGTGTTGATAAGTTTTGATAAATTGTTTTTTTCCTCTTTTTCTTTGTAAAAATATTAGAAATGGTGACTGGGGAAGGGACTGGGGTGGGTGGGTGGAATACAGGTTACATCAAAACAAAAGTATGACTAAATAATGGTTCAGTGAAAACTGACCTTAAATGAATTGGAAATTAATTTTTAAGCTTGGCTTATTTATTTTATGAATGAGAAAATTAAGATACAAGAGTTAAAATAACCTAATAACCTAAGTTCAGAGCATCTGAGTGGCAGCAGCTGGATTTGAATTCAGGTCTTTATGATGCAGTTAAGAGTCCAACTAGCTAGAGCAATAGATAGAGTGCTGGGCCTGGAGTCAAGAAAACCTAAGTTCGAATCTGATCTCAGACACTATTAGCTGTATAACCTGGACAAGTCACTTAATCCTATTTACCTCAGTTTCCTCACCTGTAAAATGAGACGGAGAAGGAAATGTCAAAACACTCCTCTATCTTTGTCAAGAAAATCTCAAAAGGATTCTAAAGAGTTGGACATGACTTGAAAACAACTGATCACTAACAAAACTTTATGATGCCAAATCAAACAATTATTCCATAACTTACAATATGTTTTAAACCAATTACCACAAAAGGATTTATGACAACTATCAGATTTACATGTCAAATATTTTGAGAATGATCTTTACAAAAAAACAAACAATCCTTACTTATCTCAGGCTAGACAATTAGAGGGGAGGGGCAGATACCAGAAGATTAACAAAGTCAAAGATTTTGATTTCAAAGTCCATCCTATTTCTTTCTACACCCAATTCTCTTCCAAGAATGAGTCCAGTGAAGTGAGAAAGTTAGATCTTCATGTTGCCACTCTAGTCATACTAGCTGCTATGGTGTAAAATAATACTAGAGAATAGGAATTATAAAGTATCCCAAATGTTTCTTCAATTTGTCCACTAAATTGAACCAGCAATATTGGAAGACTGAGTGTAAGAAAATTAAAGGCAGCTGCTTATGATTTATATGTTTAGAGAGGGAGGGAAGAGTAAAAGATCTTTCAGGAGGCAGCCTTGTATTAGTAGCAAGAAAACCTAGGGGAAAAAGGGGAGAAAGAAAACTTGCATATTGTCCAGTAAAGAGACAAAGCAAAACATACAAAATGTCTTCCATTACATGAAAGACAAAGAAAAATTAAGTACCGGGAAAGCAGCTGACCCAGTAAACTTTATTCATTTGAGAGAAGAAAAGACTGGCCAGAGTCATCATTTCTCCTTGATGTTTATCTAACTTTTCATGGCTCTCTTCCTGTCTCTATCTCTTGAATCTTTGTCTCTGTCTCTCTTTGGGTCTCTTTTCCTCTGTCTCTGTGTCTCTGTGTCTCTCTCTCTCTTTCTCTCTGTATGTGTGTGTGTTTGATTCTGTTTCTGTCTTTGTCCCACTTTCCTTTCATCTCTCCCTGTCTCTCTGTGTGTCTCTTTGTGTATCTGTCTTTACCTCTCTGTCTCTGTGTGTATCTCTTCTACCTTCTGTCTCTCCCTGTGTATGTGTCTCTATTTCCCTCTGTTTTTATTTCTCTCAATATGTATCTTCTCTCTGTCTCTCTATTTCTCTTTCTCTGTCTCCGTCTCTGTCTCTCTCAAGAACAAAAATTCTTAGATTTGAGTCATGACCCATAAGGAGTCACATAACTGAATGTGGGGGCTACAAAATTAAAATTTCTCATCAATAAATGGTTGGTTTGTATACTGATATTCCTATAGACACAGGGTTACCTAAAAATTTCTTGAGTGAAAAAAAGTTGAAAATGTTCTAAGGGTGACTTCAGAAAAGTCTGTAAAGACAAGAACTGTTGCTGATCAAAGTGAACAGAATCAAGAGAACACTGTATATAGTAACAAGAAGATTATGTGATGATAAACTGTGATAGACTTGGCTCTTTTCAACAATGAGGTGATTCAAAAATATTCCAATAGACTTGGGATGGAAAGAACTATCTGCATCCAGAGAGAGAACTACAGAGAATGAATGCAGAACAAAGCATAGTATTTTCACCTTTTTTTCTTTTAATGTTGTTTTCTTTCTTGTGATGTTTCCCCTTTTGATCTGATTTTTCTTGCACAGCATGACAAATATGGAATTGTTTTTTTCTTATTGTACATGTACATATACATGTTACTATATTGACTGCTTGCTATTTGGGGGAGGTAAGAGCAGAGAGGAGAGAGGAGAAGAAAAATTTGGAACACAAGGTTTTTGCAAAGGGGAATGTTGAAAACTATCTTTGCATATATTTGAAAAAATAAAAGAAGGAGCAGGAGAAGGAAAGAGCGGCTGTAAGGAAGAAGAAGAGAAGTAGGAAGAGGAGAAAGAAAAGGAGGAGATGGAGGAGGAGGAAGAGGAGCAAGAGAAACTCTGCTCTAAAATAGGATTGGAACTTTAGTCCTACCTCTTTATTTTAGAAGAACACTTAAATACAAGTTTAGAGCCAGGATTCAAACCCAGGTCTCCTCAAAAAAAAATCTTTGTTGCTGGATTAATAGTTGTTTCTAGAGTCTCAATTTTTCCAGGATTAATCCATGTGAGATAGGAAGAGTGGGCTTGAAGACTTGGATTCAAATTCTGCTTCTGACTTATACTGGTTGTGTAACCCTGGGTAGCTTAAAAACTATTTGAGTACTATCCATAGAAAGTAACTATTTGAGACTATCCATAAAAGAAAAACTGTAGAGCTGTATTGGGCTTCCAGATATTTCCTTATCGGGGGTGTGCTAGTAAATGTTTAACAATGGGAAAAATGGGTTCACTTAAATTTAATCTACATTGTAAATATTTTCTCTATCACATTCTTAAGTCTAGACAATTAACAAAGCAGTAAATCAACTTGTGATTTATAGGATATGCCAATTTCTGAAGTGTAAATGATTCCTGATTACGCAGAAAATTTAACAATCAGCTACAACTCAGTCCTACTGATACCAAAGAGATCACAGCTCCTGTCATTATTTCCTAGAACAAAGCTTCTTAAACTCTGTGTTGAGATACGATATAGGTCACATAACTGAATGAGGTCTCGAAAAATTTGACAGCACTAAAAGGTATCAAATATTCTGCCAAGATTTAAATTTTATGTAAAAATAAACAAGCACATCTATCTTATTAGTATACAGATTTGCTTTCATCTTTAATAGTAAAATTATAGTCTATCAAAGAATTGTTTTTGTAAAAATAAATTTTTATGATTTATTATCAGTAAATGTTTGATTTGTATGTCTGTTTTATATAGATTTTATATACCTCATAGGATTGTGTAAAAATTTCTTGGGTGAAAAGGTGTGATAAGTAGAAAAAAGTTTAAGAAACCCTGACTTTAGAATACAGGTAGGCACAAAGAGCTAATGAAAAAGGAATTGACCCTCTGTAGTGAACTGCCCAGGATGGAAACCAGTCCATGGGATACCATTGTCTGTGAGGGTTTCTGGGCCAAGGGATACATTGGGGTGGGGGGGAAGGGAGTGTAATTCTGTCTACTGTACATTGTCAAAAACATTCGATTTTGAATGATCTACATATCCTCCTCTGGTTTCAGGATATTCTTTTATTGGAAACGGTTTCATTCATCAATTCCAGGTAGATACTTGACTATGATGGAAAATAATGAATGAACCAATTTGAATAAAATATGAAGTTCTCTGGATCCATACACTCAATCTCATACCAAATACCACTGACCTTCATGCAACAGTGTTTGCTTTGGTTGGTTGGAGAGTGGGATGGGAAGAAGTTAGATGTTAGATAGCGTGGTATTCTTAAATTAAGGACCAAAATGGGGGAAGAAAATAGTTCTGGCAGAAAATGGCATCCTGTTTATTGTGAAGGATCTGTGCAAAGAGGAATGAGAACATGGAAGAGGAGTGTGCAAAGCTGAAATTTAGAAACAGTCTCTTTGGGAAGTCATTTAGGGTGATGGAAAGATTTTCAAAGTAACTATATTTTATGAAAAAAGTTGGATTACAACTAGCCCTCCCAATTCAATAAAACAAAACACATTTTAGCAACTTAATTGAGTTGGATCAGGCCTTCCTCTTGCCATATGGATGTTTTCCTTGTTTTCTATGACATTTAGTATACTGTTAGCATGGAAATTTCAAAATCTTGGAAGGGTCTAACCAGTTTTAAGCCATTATAAGTCAGCATTACTAAAAGCTATGTGCCATTTTGCGGTTATTAGTTGAGTATATTCCCCATTGTCATTCTTCTGCCTCTTCTGGTGGATGGTTCTCCATACCTGGAACACCACAATACCTGACATAGAGTAGGTTTAATAAATTCTAGTGGATTGACAATGTCCTCTTGCATCAAAGATCAATTCAGATGCCCCCTCCTTAACATAAAGTTTTCCCTCATCCTGACTGTGATCTTCTATCTGTTCCTTCTCAAATATTTCTAAATTGTTTTGTCTAGATTTTTCCTTTGCCCTCACCACTTTCTACCTTTTACAAATGCCTTCTATTAGACTATAAACTTCTTAAGTTTAGAATTACAACCATGCCTTCCACATCTCAGGAGTTCAGGGTGTGACACCCCTACCATCTGAAAAAAATTGCATAAAATTTTTGGCTCTCCCTTTCTACCAGAGAATAATTCTGATTTTTTTCTTCTTTATCTTTTGCTGGGTTTTTACAGTACCTTATTGTAAAATTTGGGTTAAATATTTTGGCAAAGACTTTGAGTCATCTGCTGGCCTTTCCTTTGACAACTGCCAAATTCCAGAAAAATTCCTATTTAATGTCTTATGATAACCCATGATATACTGAAACGGTGATAAGGAAAGTCTCAGTATAGAAGGGATAACTGTGAGAAATGGATGGACATTTACTTGGTTTTCACGGTTATATAAATTAAATGGGAGAAAGGAAACTTAAATAAGAAAATTGAAACTCATAAGGACAACAAAAAATAACTAAAGCTGGAGGGTTATTTTCCCCCAAAAGAATGTAAGCTCCTTGGAAGCAGGAACTAACTTTTGTAATCAGAGGTAATGGCCTGAGATTTGAAAAGAATTCTTTCTTCTTTGCCCCATCTCTTCTCCATTATCTTCCTCCTACTAGAATGGAAGCTCCTTGGGAGCAGGGACTGCCTATGCAATGAGGGTTGTTATACTATACTTCTGTAACATCCAATTAATGAAGAATCAGGGGAGAGACTTGGCTTCAGGATAGGAAATAAAATGCTGCCTCTGGAGTTTCAAAGGTGTGTCTACTTACCAAGGCATCCATTCTTGCAAGAATGTAAAATAAATCTTTCCTCCATTCATCAGTGAGTCAGTGGAGTTCTAGGTAAGATATTTTGTTTCTCACAACTGAAGATTATTATGTATCTATCATTAGCACCTGGAAGACAATAGAAAGGAATCTGGGCCCAGACTATTAATAAGAGGAACTCCAGATGAGGAGACATCTTCTACCATTGAAAGTCAGCATTTTCTTATTCTGTAGAATCTTAACATTGCTTGAGTCACTAAGATGTGACATAACTTGCCCAGGGCACACATCTATTCTGTGTTAGAGTAATCACACTTGAATCCAGTCTCCATAACTCTAATGACTCCCTATTTGTATAGAAACTTCTTATATCTGATTCAGCTGTTTGGGATTTATTATAATTGATCCTTCCAAGACCAAATATAAAATTCTACTTAGATTTTTAGCTTTTCATACCTTGGCCTTTCCTATCTTTCCAGTCTTCTTATACTTTACCTCATTCATGTACTCAATTCCCCAGTAACACTGACCATGTTCTGTTCCTTGAACAAGACATTACATTCCTGACTTTGCCTTTTAATTGGTCATCCTCATACCTGGAAAGGTCCCTCTTCATCTCTGAATTCTGCTTTCTTCCCTGGCTTCCTTCAAGACCCAGCTAAACAGGATGCTCTCAGAAAAACCTGTAAAAGCTAATATGAACTGATGCAAAGTGAAATGAGTAGAATCAGGAGAACATTGTTCACAGTAACAGCAATATTATACAATATTTTATGAATGACTTAGCTCTTCTCAACAATACGCTGTGATACAAGACAACTCTGAAAGACTTAGGATGAAAAATGCTATGCATCCTCAGAGAAAGAACTAACGGAGTCTGAATACAGATCCAAGCATTTTTTTTTTGTTTGTTTTATTTTTCTTAAGGGTTTTGTCCATTTTCTCTCACAACATGACTAATAGGAAAATGTTTGACATGACTAGACATGTATAACCTATATCCAATTGCTTGCCTACTCAGTGAGGGGGAAGGGGGAAAGGGAGACAATTTGGAACTCAAAATTAAAAAAAAAAAATGTTAAAAATTGTAATCACATGTAATTGGGGGAAAATAAATACTATCCAAAAAAAAAAAAAGACCCATTTCAAATCCTACCTTCTGGAGAAGGTTTTTCCTATTCCCTCAACAGTACCACATTACCAATTTACCTTCTTTATATCTTGTACATACAGAGCTTTTTAGATGTTATCACCTCCATTAGGATGTAATATTCTTGAATACAGGGACTCCGGGTTGTTCTAGCAACAAGATACTCCACAAGAATGCTCCTGGCATCCTCAATGGCTATTCCCTCATGCCTGGAATGTTCTGCCTTCTTTGACCCAACTTCTGACCTCCCTGACTTCCTTTAAGTCTTAACTAAAATTCCACCTTCTGCAAGAAGCCTTTAATAACACTTCTTAATTCTAGTGCCTTTCCTCTGTTAATAATTTCCTATTTGATAGTTTGATCTGTATATATTTCTTTATATATTGTCTTCCCCCTTTAGATTGTAAACTCCTGGAAGGCAGGGTTTGTCTGTCTTTTTTCTCTTTTTGTATCCCCAGCACTTAGCAACTTGCCTGGTATAAGGTAGGCACTTAATCAATGTTTATTTTTTGATTGTTTGATGATTTTTTGCCTTTCTTTGTATCTCCAGAGCTTACCACAATGTCAGGTATATAGTAAGCATTTAATAAATGCCTGTTGACTAAAAGTCCAAGTTTTTCTTTTGATAAATGTATTAAGTTTATTTTGCAAAATAAATTTCCCTTCCTACTTGAGCAACTTAAAGACTACTCTACAGACAGTAAAAGGAATTTGCCTTGACATGTTTTCAGATCTTTTGTTTAAATGTTCTTCTAATCCTTTGACAGAGAATAAAATGCCCTTTCCTAATTTAATATCTATAGGAAAATTTCTTACCTTTCTAGTAATAATAATTCACATTAGGTAACATAGTGGTTTATATATCACATCTCATTTGAGTTTTATGAGAACCCTATTGTAAGCAGTTAAGATATGCTGGCCACTTTATAGCTCAACCAATTGGAGTTTTGCAAAAGGCTAAAAGATCATATAGCAAGAACTTTTGACACCAAGAGCAAGTGATTTCTGAGAACCACAAGTTTTGCTTTGTTTTTTTCCTTCCTGAAAATCTCTCAGAAACATCCTCCCAATGTGAAATAAAACAGCTTGATATAGTTAAGAATAAATGTAATCCAAAGACCTAACTTCTATTTATAAGAATACAAGCCATTCTCCAATTAATAAATGGTCAAAGGATATGAACAATTTTCAGATGAAGAAATTAAAGCCATATCAATTTATAAAAAAAAAAAAAAAAAAGATGCTCCAAGATCTAACTTCTAGTGGGGCCTGTGTGGATGACTAGTTTTATAACTTTGGATGAATCCCTTAAATTTCTCTGAGCCTTTGTTTCCTTATTTGTAAAATGGAGATAAAAATGGCCAAACTGCCCATTTCCAGGGGTTGTTGCAAGGATCCCACATGACACTGTATATAAGGCTCTAAGATTAGAAATGTCAGAGAAAGTATCAACTAGCACATGGCTAAGATTTTGGTTCCTCTAAGGGAGTTCCCCAAATCTCTAAAATCAGAAGTTCTCTCACTATCCCTAACTCTACAAGCATCATCTATAAAACTGAGTGCCTCCAAATCTAGGATAGATAGATAAGATGAATAGAGATTTAGAAAGATAGACTGATTCATGTCTATGTAGGGAAGAAGGGAGGGAGGGGAGAGAGACAGAGACAGAGAGAGAAAAGAAGAAGAAGAGAGAGAAATAAGGGGAGAATGAGACAGAGACAGAGACAGAAATGAAATGAGATTATTTTAAATGAAATATATGGGGAGCTGGATGATTTACAGTGAATATACTAAGTTGAATATGTTTATGTTGCATACATGCTATAAAAATATTCATAACATATAAAACATGTACACACTATATATATATATATACATACATACACTCATATACACATATATATGTATTAATACATATATATACTCAACTCTAATGAAATGTGTTCATATATTTTTTTGTTATTCAGTTGTTTCAGTCATGTACTACACTATATGACCCCATTTGAGGTTATCTTGGCAAAAATATTGGAGTGGTTTACCATTTTTTTCTCTAACTCATTTTACAGATGTGGAAACTGAGGTAAACAGAGTAAAGTGACTTGCCCATGGTGATTCAGCTAGTAAGTGTCTGAGGCTGGATTTGAACTCAGGAAAATGAGCTTTCCTGATTTCAGGCTACTGCACTACCTAGCTGCCCTATGCTTTACTTACACATACACATACACACACACACACACACACACACACACACATTATGTGTATTATATGTATTGGATACATTTATACATATATGTATTTACATATGTTCGTATTCATGTATGGAAAGTGCCTTGAAAGCCAAAGCTATATAGCTAAATAATCTTTAAACTTCATTAACACTTTGGGGACACCATATATATATATATATATATTTCATGTACTACACATACATATTCACATATATATTGCAAATAAATGCATTACATGTAGAGAGAAATAAAGTTTATTTATATTTCACAGGTACCCAACTTCAGCAGCATAGGCAGTATAGTTTTGTAGAAACTGCAACAAACAACATCAAAAATACGGCAAATCACTGAACTTCCCAATATTTTCCAAACAACTTTCTAGCATAAGACCATAAATTGCAGAGCAGGTGCCTACCTGCACTAGTAAATGGGGTTTCCTTACCTGGGACTTCCTGGGACTTCCCAGGGTCAATAAAATCACCAAAATCTCAATCTGAAAACTAAGAACAGACTTTCCTCGGAAGGCATGATAAACCTTTTTAAAATCATAAGACAATCAGACTATTTCAATAAATGTTTTTAAAACATAGAGAAAAAATACACAACTCAAAATATTTACATTTCTTCAAGCAATATTATAGCAATTATCCCATGTGTCATTATTAATAGTATAATTATTTGACACATAACTGGAAATGGTAAATTGGCAGTGCAATATACTGGATAAAAGGCTAGAACTGGAGTTTATAATTTATTCAGTCATTTTCCATTATGTTTAATTCTTTGTTGCTCCATTTGTTTTTTGTGATTGTTTGGTTTCTTTTGGATGTTTTAGTTGTTGTTGTTTTTTTTTTTTTTTTTTTTGCAAATATTAGAGCGGTTTGTCATGTCCTTCTCCAGCTCATTTTACAGAGGAGGAAACTGAGGCAAACAGGGTTAAATGACTTGTGTGAGGTGACACAGCTAATAAGTGGCTAAGGCAAAATTTGTACTCAGGAAGATGAGTCTTCCCGATTCCAGGCCCTAAGCATTACTAACTCTTCCTTCTCCCTTTTGACTTCTGCCTCCTCCCTCCATCCTTTTCCTTTCTTTTTTCTCCCTCTTTTCTTCTCCCCCTCCCTCTCCCTTCTCCTGCCTCTTTCCTCTATCCTCCTCTTCCTCCTTCTTCCTCCCTCCAGTCTCTTCTTACCTGCTTCTTCCCTCCTGCACCTAGCTCCTGCCTCCTGCCTCCTGCTTCCTGTCTCTGGCTTCAAGCCTCCTCCCTCTTATCTCCTCCCAGACACCAGCTGAGCAATCTTGACAAGTGCCTTAATCCCTATAGTCACTTTTTAGGACTTGTCTCCTGAGGCATAGATTGGTTATGATTTGCCTTTATGGATGAGGTCCCATACCAAGAGGTCCCCCACAGCGGTAAAAGCACAGATCCAGGTCCAGAAAACAATATGGCATATTGTGGAAATAATATGGAAGGAAGTTGGAAACCAGAGATCCTGAGCTCATCTGCTGGGTTCCAAAACTGGATTTGTTGCTCACTGACTGATCTTTAATAAACCCCATTCTCTAGAAGGCTACCTTCCTCTTGTAAAATAAAGGATTGAATTAAAATGTTCTCAGTAGCCCCAGCCAGTGCTAAATCTAACAATTATTTTAAATTCCTCCCATAAGAATTTCATCAAATGCATTCATCAAAACACATATGGACATTAAAGTTTTCTTACAGATTCAATTACATTGAAATCAATAAGTATGTATTAATATATGAGTACTTACTATGTGCCGGGCACTGTGCTAAGCCCTGAAGATACAAAGAAATATTAAAAACAAGAAGCTTATATTTTAACTGGTAAACAACATATAAATAACTATGTAATAATAATATAGCTCTAGGGCTCTAGAAAATCTTTGGGGAAAAAAGTATCTAATGTTATCTTCACAATAACCTTCAAAAGTGGGTGCTATAATTATTCTCCCTTTACCTATGAGGAAACTGAGGTAAATTATAATTAAGTAAAAGTACCTGAGACTAAATTTGAATTTAGGTCATTGTGACAACCGAGTATATGAACGAGTAGAGGAGATAGTTCAAATTATAACAGTATAAGCTAAAGAAGCATTGTGTTCTTTGTTTTATAAAGTACCTTAGGGGAAAGGATGATGAACAGGGATTTTAATTGCTTGAATGAGTATGATGGTATTCTGGCTCTGTGACCTTTATAGGATGTCACTTCACTGCTACCTGCCTCAGTTTCCTCATCTTTAATATGAAGGTCCTTAAAACACCCATCTAACAAGGTTCTAGTCTGGCGCCTAATGTATATAAAGGACTTTACAAATGTTAAAGAATCATAGAACTTTTAGTGATTGAGACTGGACCTGTGATTTCTTTAGTCCATAAGGCCTTTCATTGACTACAGAAATAAAAAATCTTTTAAATCAAAGGTATTTTAACCTTTTTCATGCACCATGGATAGATACCGTTTAGCACTATGGTGAAGCTTTCTCACAAAAAAATAAAGTTGTAAAAATTGCATCCATGTCTCAATTCACCTTGAAATCTATCAGGCCCCAAGTAAAGAATACTTGATTTAAATCAATGACTTAAACCTTAGAGGCAGAATCATTACCCTTAGCAAAGTGACATTGTATTTGTGGTACCAACCAGCCCCACACCTCAACGTCTGAAGCTTGCAACTGAATCGTGTCAGCCACTTATGCAATATTACAGAGGGACATTAATTAAAAAAAAAAAAAAAACTTTTGGGTTGGAGAGTTCGTCAGTGAAAAGGGGAAGACAATTTTTCCTCCTCTCCCCCTGTTTCTCCTTTGGAGATGTTCCACTTTATCTCATGCTAATTTCCACAGTGTTCCCTCTCTCAGTGGCAGGAATGTGCTATTACTAGGAGGATCCCAAAAGGAAACTTTGAAGGTCACTTCAGTCACTAGCCATGAATGCATCTATTCACCAAGGGCACTCCTCCGATTGGGCCACAAGCCCTTTACCACACCACTCAATTCCCCCAAGAAGCCACAAGCTTTTAACTTGTTCCTACAGGTCACATTTCTAAAATATTCAGCTGTCTCCAATGTCCCCAGCTAGCAGCATCCTGAGGCATTAACACCATGCAGCTTTTCAGGGTAGACTGACCTCTTTTTAGTTCCTAATGGAATTATGCCATTTAATCCTATACCCATAAAGGAGATTACAGAGCTCTCATTAATTCCACAAAGTGAGGATACAATTATATGGTGTAATGTCTATCAATAAGTCTGTCAACTAGCATTTGGTAAGTCTCTGCCAGGGGCCAAATACTATGCTAAGTGCTGGGATTCAAAAAAGAAAGAAAAGAAAGAAAGAAAGAAAGAAAGAAAGAAAGAAAGAAAGAAAGAAAGAAAGAAAGAAAGAAAGAAAGGAAGGAAGGAAGGAAGGAAGGAAGGAAGGAAGGAAGGAAGGAAGAAAGAAAGAAAAGGAAAAAGTGACTGGAGTCAGGAACCTGGTTTCAAATATTGAATTTGACTTATTTGAGGCTCATTTTCTTCACCTGCAAAATGAGGAAGAGGAAGGGACAATCTTTGAAGGCTTCCTTCGGCACTAAAGCTAGGTCAGTTTTGGAAATAAAATGTGGTACTGTGGAAAAAGAACCAGCTAGGTGGTGAAGTCAGAAGATTCATCTTCTTTAGATTCAAATCTGGCCTTGAACACATTAGCTGTATGAGCAAGTCATTTCACCTCATTTGCCTCAGTTTCCTCCTCTGTAAAATGAGCTGGAGAAGGAAATGACAAACTACTCCAGCATCTCTGCCAAGAAAACCCAACCATGAGTGAACAACAAAAATGAGGGAGGAGTGTCCATTAAGCAGACTGCCTCCAGTAGATCTGATATCCAACCTGTTTCCAACTACAGCGTTTAAATAAGCACATTTTAACCATTTTACCTTTCCCAGAAGCATCAGGATCTACCAGTCTAAGCAATGTTATTCTCATTCATATGAATGAGGATCTTCTACTCTGGGAAAGAATTTCTTAAATTAAGAGTTAGTCTATTTTTAAAACATCTTCTGGTCCAGCTAGGTGGCGCAGTGGCTAGACCGCTAGCCCTGGAATCCAGAGAAGCTAAATTCAAATCTGGCCAGAGACTAGTCACTTTCTAGTGGGATGACCCTGGGCCAGTCATTTAACCAAGATCGCTACACAAACAAAAACCCCAAAATAATACTAATTGAACCCTCCCTTCCTCTGTGCCACCTATTTCTACATTTCAATAACACCTCCCCAAAATGACCTAGTAGACGATTTAATCCTTTACCTTTAAGGAAACAGAACAGTAAAAGTTAGCTTCCTATGTCTCGATTTTTAAAACAAAATGCAATACAAGATGATTCTATTGTCCCTCGGCTACTCCCCACAGAAGTATCCTTTTGTCTTTAGATAGGACAGAATACTAGCCTAGACTGCCTCTGGATTAATGGACTCAGTATAGTCCCTAAACCCAGAATGAGCAGATTTTGAAGAAACCGTTGGGTTTCACAGTAAATCTCTTACCAAGTGTAATTTAAGCAGGAGGAATTAGTGTTTTTGTAGATTTCACGGATTATTGAAGCTCCCTTTTTAAAAAACGACTATTTATGAAAGAAAGGAGGAAAAAAAAAAACTTATTTGCTTCCAATATCCCTACTCAGGAACCTGGGATTGTAAACTCCTTAACAATCCTGGGGGCAAAAAGGGGACAATTAGAGAACATCTAGCCAGTCTTTTGGGGTGAGAAAGGAAAAGACAGCAAAGTAGTTCAAGTGAACTGTCTCAAGAATGGCTAGATACAAAGAAGACTCATTCAAAATAACGGCTCAGACGACTCCCTTTTAAATGCCTTCCAAGTTAAAAAAACAAAACAAAAGAGCCTTAAAGCTCTTCAACAATGATATGCATATGCAATCAACAAACATTTATTAACTTTCAACTACTATGTGTCAAGCATGCTGCTAGGGCTCTGGGTATACTCAATGTTACCTAAAATTAACAATCCGATACTTCTGTTAGAGAGCAGAAAGGCGGAATCGCAATTTATAGCGTGGCTGGTAGCGGGCGGGCCTTGGCATCAGGAAGCCAAGGGTTCAAGTCCGGGCCCTGATAGGCATTAGCTCAGTGACCACGGGCAAAATCACTTAATCCTTCTCTAAGGCTATAAATTACTCACGGATCTAGATAGGTGGAGGCAGTTTCTTAACACAGATACAATCACAGCTCCGACAAAAATAAATAGCATTTTATATTGTAATCTCAGGAACTCTGATTACACTTTTAAGTAACAAACACTTTCCTTGCCTTCCTCTTCCTTCCCAACCCCCCTCCGCCGCCCGCTCTGCCTGGTGTAGTAAGGTGGGGTGGGAATTCTTGGGCTAGTAAAAATAAGTAATGTTTGGCTTTCCTGGACAATGTCTCTCTCTCTCTCTCTCTCTCTCTCTCTCTCACACACACACACACACACACACACACAAACACTACTTATACAGATATCACAAAAAATACACCACAATTAGACATCACACAATTTATACCCATACCACAAGACATACATATGCCACAAAGAACGCACATATGTAATCAGACACCATACATCTTATACATATATCACAAAACCACACATATTACAGACACCTTATACAGATACCACAAAATCCAAATACCACAATCAGACACCACACACATATCACACAGAATTTATACCCATACCACAAGACATACATATACCACAAAGAACGCACACGTGTAATCAGACACCACACACCTTACACATATATCACCAAAACACACATATTACAGATACCTTACAGATACCACAAAATCCATATAACCACAGACACCACACACATCACACACAGAGTTTACACCCATACCACAAACCATGCATACGCCACAAAGAACACACACATGCATTCACAGACATAACACACACCTTACACACGTACCATAAGCAGACACCGCACACATCACTCATACACACAAAGACACACATCTCTCTAGCTCCTCAAAACTTCTCAAGGAACAATCAATTGCTTCCTGGGGCTGCTTCTCCCAGAGTCGGACTTGCAGATCTTCAGGAGAGCTGTATGATATCCTGTGCCGCAAAAGGCCAACCTTTTTCAGAAGTCCGAGAAAGAGAATCTGGGGCGCTACATGTACTGCTCTGCAGGCAGGCTGCTTTGGGAAGCTTCCGACGTGCTCGTACGTGGGAGTGTGCAAAGAAAGGTGGGAGTGTGCAAAGAAAGGTGGGAGTGTGCAAAGAAAGGTGTGCGAGTGCTTGCGGGCGTGTGTTTGTGTGAATGCATGTGTGTACATATGTTTGTTGCAGTTCGGGGATTTCGTTTCATAATCTGCCGGTATCCATGGGCAAATTTCCCCTCAGAAAAATCAACGTCTTTCAAGCTAACTTTTAAGGCTCTTTTGGAAAGATCGGAGAACGGAACTCCAATCTTTCAGAAAAAAAAAAAAAAAAAAAGCTATCTGACAATCCCATGTTCTTTTCCAAACTTACAAAAGGGACTTGCCTCGCCAATCAATCAATTAATCAATCACCACATACTCATCATTAAGCGCCTACTATGTGCCAGGAACGGTGCAAAGCGCCGGGGATGCAAATAGAAAGAATGCCACAATCTCAGCTCTCCCGGAGCTTCGGCTCTCGGTGCAATGTGCACATTCCAAGGCTCTCTCGCCTTTGGGTTCCTGAGCTAGGCACCCCCAGCCTTTTCTTCCTCCTCCTCCTCCTCTTTCTCCTCATCACCACTTTCTCCTGGGTGGTGGAGGAAAGGAGGAGCTCCAAATCTCTGCGGAGGTCGACGGGGTGCGCAGAATTCGCCCACCCCGGGGCACGGAGCCGCGCTCTCCGGAGCGCCCAAGCTCCAGCCCGGTTCCCCAGCCCAAAGGGGCGCGAGGCGCGGGGCGCGTCCTCTACTTACTTGTGTCTTCTTCATAAGGAACGACAGCACAGCAATCCAGCCCAGACAGCGGTGGGGAAACTCCGTTTAGCTGTTCTGTGGCTCCAGCATATTGCTCGTGGAGCGGCGGGCGGCGGCAGCTGCAGCGGAGGCAGCGGCGGCGGCTGCGGAGAAGCGGCGGGGGCAGCAGCGGCGGCGGTGGCGGCGGCGGCGGCGGCGGCGGCAGCAGCAGATTGTGCACGCATTGGGCAGCCCCGAGCGCTGCGCACTCAGCTCCTGCCAGGTTCGCTGCCCGCCCCCCTCCCGCGGCGCTCGCTCCTTCCCTCGCTAGCTTGCTGGCTCGCTCCGGCCGATCGCCCCGCGAGGCAGTAAATGAAGCCGGAGCCGGCGCGGGGCCAGCGCTTTTATAGCTCTACTCCGCCTGCTCCTACAGCAGCGGCGGCGGGAGCTGCAGGACGGGCTGGCGGGCGGGCGGGCAGGCAGGACACGCCTTCTTCCCTCTGGGAGCTTTGGAGAGGCGAGCGCAGCGGCAGCGAGCAGAGGAGGCTGGGTGGGAGGGGGGGGGGGGGGGGGGGGGGGAGGGCCGGGGGGGGGGGGGGGGGAGTAAAAAGAGGAGGAGGGAGGGCGGTAAGAACTCCAGTCAGTGCGAAATAAGTTGGACAAATTAGGCCAAGCTCATCTCCTTGCCAGCGAAGGTAACTCGATCTCATCTTCTTTGGGCAAGCACCGGCTGAAGGCTACCGGCGAACTAGCTGCGGGAAGGGAGAAGCAGTAAAATGACCAGAGCTGGCGCCCGTTGCTGCTGCTGCTACTGGGGCTGTCCCTGGGACTGCTGCTGGACCGAGAAGGAGCAGGGCGCAGGTTGCTGCCTCTTGACCTCGGCCCTACACGTCCTCCCCCGGGTTTTACCTCCAAACCTTACCTGTCACCTTTTGGGGACAGAAGATTTCGAGAAACGCCCCTGTTCACAGCTCGCCCACTTCAGGAACGTGCTCTTTTCTCTGGGGAGGGTGAAAGCTTCTCATACCTGCACCGAAAACTAGCAAAAGCCCTTTACTAATAATTTACTACTTTACTTAGTTCCTGGCTTACTAACACTCTAGGAAATGAATTTTAAATTCTTAGAGCTAAACAGACTTCCCAAGTCCTCCTAACTTGTCCCCCTTCTAGATTGCTGTCAGCCGGACCTAGATCTTCTCAATATGGTTTATGTATTAGAATCTGGCTTTTTCTTTTCTCTGGCTTTTAAAAGAACGTGGAGGAAGTGGTGTATGAAAATTCTTTTGCAGAAAATAGCCTACCTCAACTTTGGAAACAATGACATAGTCGGAGAGTTTGAAATTCGAAAATAAAAAACTAGCCCACTTACTTGAGATACGCTTGTATGGAGAGAACATGCCTTTGTCCCAAGCACCCTTGTCAATCGGTCAGTCAACGGGCGTTTGATGTGAAGCCAAGGATACAGAGGAACGTCCCTGAATCACACCGAGTTCACAGCCCGGGGAGGCAATAGGAGAAATAACATGCAAACCACTATATACATACAAGATATATCCGGGTTAAACCGGAGATTTTCTTCGAGGGCATTGAGAGGTATCTGAAAAGGCTCTTTACAGAAAGTGAGCTTTTTGCTGAGACTTGAGGAAGCCAGGAGGTGGAGATAAGAAGCAGAGCGCTCTAGATCTGGGGGACAGCCAGTGAGAAGTTGGGGGATGGGGGTCTTGGGAGAAGAACAGCAAAAAGGTATGTATAAGAGTCAGAAAGATAAAAGGAGACTAGAGAGGTAGGAGGTCAGCTTTTATATCTCTTAGAAGATTTGGCTTCCTTCAAAGCTCAGCTTAAAGAGGCATCAGCTTAAAGAGGCATCTCTCCTGCCCCCGCTTCCTCCCCACCCCACTCCCAGCAGCTAAAGCCCTTTTCTCTAAGGTTACCTGTGATGTATGTATCTCGCAGGTACCTATTTATTCCCGTTAGAATGTTAGCCACCTGAAGGGAGCAAGACGCTTGATAACTGCTTTATGATCAGTTGATTGACCTGACATTTCTATTCTAATCTTTGGGACATTAAAAAAAAAAAAAAAAAGTGCAAATTTTGGGGAAATCAGGAAAGGTCTCCTGGAGGAAGTGTCATTGAAGCTCAGCCCAGAGGTTCTTAAATTTGGGTTTCCCGACCTTTAAAAAAGTATTGATAATTTTTCCATTATAATTGATTTCCTTTATTACTCCTTGTATTTTATTTTATACATTTTAAAACATTATTAAGAGATTGGGTCCCTAAATTTCACCTGGCTGACTAAATAATCCATGATATTCAACCAAACTGCATTTATTAAGTACCTACTAAGTGCCAAATACTTAGCTAAAACGTAAAAAAAGAAAAAAAGGGAAGGGGAGTTCTTGTTATTATTATTGGGTTTTTTAGAACTCACCACCCTCATTTTTCCAAGGGATTAAATGAAATCTCTACAGGCTAACTGACTTATCCAAGGTCACCCAGATAGTGATTGCTTGAGCTGAGATTGAAAACAGATCCTCTGATTTCCAATTGAACTCATATTCTATTGTAACATGCTGCTGCTTCTATACATTCACACACGGTCAATTTAGAAAAATATGTTTAATATGTCTTATTTTTTGTTTACTCAGAGTGAATTGAGGGAACACCTGCTAAGACCAGACAAGAAGAAAGGAAGGAAATCTCAAAGGCATCCTAAAGAGGTTAAAGGAGGAATTGAATTCTCAGCTCTGCTATTATGGGTTCTTCATCCAATTATTTCTCTACGCCTTTGTTGCCCCAGCTGGAAGGATGCCTCCCACTCTGCAGTTAGGAAAATTAATGTTTGCAAAAAGAATTCTTCCAGGAAAAAGTGAAGAGTATTAAATGATTACTCTAACTTTTAGTTCAAAGGGTATAGTCGAGCAATTTTAAAATAGATCAGAAGGCAGACTGAGATAAACCTTGTTATTCAATTCAAATGGACATCTTTCTGCCTCTTGCTTTGTGTATGTCTATCTTTTTGTTTCTTTGTCTCTGTTACTCTGTGTCTCTCAGTGTGCATCTGATTCTATCTCTCACCGTATGTGTGGGTATCTATCACTGCCTCTTTGGGTTTCTTTCAGTCTCTGTCTCTACAATTCTGGCTCTCCGTGGCTGCTGCTGCTGTCTCTGCTCCTAGTTCCTTCTCTTTCTCTTTCTCTGTCTCTTTCTCTTTTTTCTGCCCCAGTCTCTTGGTCTCCCCCAACCAATCGCACTCTTGCTTCCCTACTTCCCTTCAATTTTTTTTTAAAATTAGACATTATGGATTTTAGAGGCATTCAGGAATATGTACTTAAACCCATTTTTAAAATTGGTGGAAGAGGCACCACTGGATGTTGTAAATGGAGAATTAAGATGATAAAATGGATGGGACACTGAATTTGCAATCAGGAAGCCTTGGATTGCAAAAAGAGCTAATCTCAGACCCTTAGCAGTTGAGAGACTAAATTTAACTTCTCTTAGCCCCAGGCAGCTCCCTAAAGTTTGTATTCTAAAAATCACAAAGTAGAGGGAATTCCCCAGAATGATAAGGAATTTTTGCTTAGATTTGAATAACCTTAGCCAGATAATCACAACTTTAATGCAATCACTCCCTGGGGTATCATACTTTTAAAGTTTACATTGCTGGATTACTCTTATTAGCTCCTCCCCCCCCCCAAAAAAATGCCTTGTCTGAATCCATCACATGGTCAATAGAAAATGGAAAGAGATTCAAAAATATGTTTATTTTTCTGAGCCCTTCCAATCTAATATTCCTCCTCCTTCTTCTTCTTCTTCTTCTTCTTCTCCCCCTCCTTTTCTTCCATCTTCTCCATTTCTTTTCCATTTCTCCCATCTTCTCTACTTCCTCCACCTTCTGCCCTCTTCTTCCTCCTATCCTCCTCCTCCTCTTTTTCCTTTTCCTCCTCCTTCTCCTCTTCCTCCTCCTCCTGTTCTTTCTCCTCCTTTTCTTTCTCCTCTTCCTCTTTCTCCTTTTTCCTCTTCCTCCTTCTCCTCTTCTTCTTTTTCCTCCTCCTTTTCTTCCTTCTTGTTCTCCCTTTTCCTCTTCTTCTCTCTCCCTTTCCCTCTCTCTTTGTCTCTATCTCTATTAAGATTAGACAAGAAGAAAGCAAGGAAATCTCAAAAGCATCCTTCTCTTCTTCCTCTTCTTCCTCCTCCTTTTTCCCCTCTCCCTCTGCCTCCCCTCCCTTTCTCCTTCTCCTTCCCTCCCTCCTTCTCTCTCTCTCTCTCTCTTTCTCTTTCTCTTTCTCTCTCTCTCTCCCCACACACCTATAAAGACTTCAGTAGCCCTCCACTGCCTTGAGAATAAAACACAGATTCTTCATTTAAAGCTCTTCACAATCTTACAAAGTATTTTATCTCATACCTCTGAATATTTGTACAACCTATATCTAATAACTGGAATGCCCTCCCTGCTTTCTTCTTCAAATCCCAAGCTCCCCACAAATACCATCTTCTTCAAGAAACCTTTCCTGATTCTTCTAGTCTTTCTGACTCCAAGCCTAGCACTCTATCAAATGCACCGCCAAGCTGCCCCCATAAGATAAAGTTGTTGAGGGCAAAGATTATTTTGCTTTTGTCTTTCTATTATATGTCTAGAACAGTGCCTAGGACATAGTAAGTGCTTAATGAATGCTTGTTGACTGATTAAACAGAATAAACCTAATTTCTCTTTCCTACAAGACAGTCTTTCATATACTGCCCAATCCTTAAATGTTCCCTCTCCACACATGTTCATATACCATCCCCTAAGGCATTGCTTCTCCAGGTTATATTTTCCCAACTTCCTTAACTATTTTTCATCTGACTTATTTTCTAATTCCCCTCTCCATCTAAATCATCTTCATCTGGGTATGATCCAGTTAATAGCTTTCCCGAAGTGTGATTCCCCAAACAACACAATACAGCATGTGTGGCCTAAACAATTCTGGGTAGGGTGGAACTAATATCTTCCTGTCTTGAATCCTACAGTTCTCTGAATGCAGATTTATATTTCATTAGCTTTTTTGGCACTGGGGTCCTTTTAGCTCCTGTGGTGCTTCAGTTAATGAAAACTTGACAGTCTTCTCTCTTGTGAATAATAATAAGCACTGACATCTCTATAAGACTTTGCATTTACAAAATGGTTTGGGGCAGTGGAATGAAAACTAGATTAGAAAACCATTGGTACAATGGAAGGCTGGATTTGCAGTTAGAAAACATGGATTTTAATCCGACTTCTTTATTTGTGTGACTTCAGATAAATCACTTCTCTGGTCCTTAATTTCATTATGTGTAAATTAAAGTGACTGGAAGTGAGAAGCTATAAAGCCTTTTCCCGACTGGAGTAGTTTGCCATTTCCTTCTCCAGTTCATTTTACAAATGAGGAAACTGAGGCAATTGGGATAAAGTGACTTGCTCAGAATCACCCAGATAGAAAGGAGCTGAGGTAGGATTTGAACTCAGGTCCTCCTGACTCCAGACTCAGCATTCTATCCACTATATTTCTGAATGTAGTGTGAAGGATACCAACTCCTTTTTATGTCTTAGCTTACCCAGAAGTCAAGTCAAAGGCTAAAACCATAGTCTCTTAAATCAAAGCTGCTTAAACTTTGGGTTGTAATCATGCATAAGCCATGTAACTCAATATGGGGGTTGCAAAGTTATGATTTATTCTAAGTAAATGTTTGATTTGTGTGTGTGTGTATATATATATATATGTTTATTTACTTATTCATTTATTTATTTTACATACTGTATATTCAGGGTCACATAAAGATTTCTCTGACAAAAAAGGAGTCACAAGTGGAATCAAATCCCAAATACCTTTTAGGAGAAAACTAGCCCAGTTTACATGGCAAGGCCCCCCCCCCCCCCAGCAGATTTTGCTTCTGCCACAATTGTGCCTCAGCACCCAGCTTGAGTTCTCCACTGTTCTTTCTAGAAAATCACAATACAAATCTCTGTTAGAGACAACTAAATTAGTGTGGTTTTCTTTTTATTTAATTTTTAAATTTTTCTTCCTCTCCTCCCCCAAACTATGGGGAAAAGTACATGAGACTTATGACTACCATCAATGGGAAAGTCACAAAATCATGAAGAGCCAAAGGTCATGCCAGTCCCATCCCCTCCTCCCCATTTTCTGTGCATGCTCACAGGAAACTAAGCCTAGTTCTTTCTTACTTCCCCCTTTCTTATCTGACTCAGCCTCTTCTTTAACCTTGTTCCCAGATTCAGTTACCCTGTAGTTATAGGCAACATTTCAGTTTCTCCATCATTCACTAGTAAGCTTGTTCAGTTTGTCAAAACTCTAGGTTTTTTTTAACCCTTTTGGAATCGTTTTCCCCAACTCTTAGACCCGAAGACTCCCTGATCTTAACAAACTCCAACTTTCTTTAGTCTTTTTATTTTCTCTGGCTGAACAGGAGTCTTAACTTGTGCCCCTGTTCTTTAGAAAGGAAAGCTTCTTCCCTTCCTAATTACACCAAGAATTTCCCCTTCTCCTATCTCCACCCCAGGCTTCAGATTATCTACCCAACTTGGTAAACTTGTCACACTCCTGCTTTGGAGTCTAGATTTCTGATTTCAAAAGCTTCTGGACTCTCTCATTCTTCACTGGTTGCCTTGGTCTATCCTAGTTGGCTTAATAGATTTTTATTCCCCTGACAAAGGACTCAGTACATTACAATGTGAATCCTATGGACTCCTCAGAATAATGTTTCAAAATGTGTAATATAAAATTATGAAAATAATTATGTTGAATGAATGCAGTTATCTATATCTACCTTATATACACACACATACATGTACATATACCTACATATATGTTTATATGTAAAACATACATATCTATGATAGCATACATTGAAGTTGATCTGAGGATGTAGACAGATCTCTGGGCTTCTTCTCTCTCCCCTTATCATTTTTCAGGGACCTCAAGATCTGGCTATGATACTTCTTCCCAAAATCATCTCCTTCATTCTATGAAGTCAGCAAAAGGCTCCCAGCTAGCCTGAGTTTCTCTTCTTGTTCACAACTTCTCAACTCTGTCCATCTTTCCTCAATGTTGCTGTTTCTTTTTCATTCTTCCTTCCCCTTCCCCATTCTCTGGGTGCTGAGTCATGGTTCAAGCCTTTGCTGTGGGCAGTAGCTTTCTAAGAAATCAGTTTGCTGAAAAACAATCTCAGAGTAAGAAGAACTGAAGTCTTGTCTTTGACACAAGCTGCATGACTATGCCCAAGTTCCTTAAATCAAATAAGACAATATTTCTGAATTACTTAGAGCATAGTGGGAGCTTAATAAATGCTTATTCCCTTCCTCTCCCCCTTCCTTAATATCTCTTAGTTTTAGGTTGCCTTTGGTAAAATAAGGATAATAACATTTGCAACATCAGCTTCACAAAGATATTGTGAGGAAATCCCATCCATTTATTAAATACTAAGTGTATAGAGAGCATTGTACCAGCCATAGAGGAAATTATAAAATATAATCAAAATAAGTTATCTGCCACTATTGTGGACCTTACTACAGTCTGGGAGGTAAACTTTATGTGATTTTTAAATGTTCAATTTATTGGATTTTTTTTTCCCTATTAACAAGAATTTATCATTTTTCCTACCTACTCTTCCTGCCCTGACTAAAAAAATAAAAAAAAAAAAAAAAAAAGCAAAATCCTTATAACATATTTATAGTCAAGCAAGATAAATTTCTCACATCAGCCACATCCAAAAATGTGTGTTTCATTCTTCATCATGAAGCCATTACTTCTCTTGCAGGAGCTAGGTAGCCTGATTCACCACTACCAGTTTTTTGGAAATATGGCTTGTCTTGACATTGTTCAGAATTCTACAGAGACTTTATAAATATCATAGGATTCTATCAATTAAGATTTGGATTGGAAATATTAGCCAAGTGGTTTTCTGGTGTTATTAAAAATCTCTTGGGATTTTTTTCTGCAGAAATAGTATTCCATCTGTAAATGACAACTCTCTAGAGAATTGTCTGAGACATTGAGAGATTAAGTGACTTGCCCACTATCATAGAGATATTATTTTTTTTTAATCAGAGATGAGGCTTGAATTCAAGTCTTTCTGACTCCACACTAAATCACTATCCTCTATGCCATGGTTTATACCCCAGTTTCTTAAACTGTAGGTCATTACCCCATATGGGATCATGTAATTGAATATGGGGTCATAAAATTACAATTTGCTATCAGTAAATGTTTGATTTCTTTATCCATTTTATGTACTTACATACCTGGGTCACACAAAAATTTCTCGGATAAAAAGTGGTTGCTAGTAGAAAAAATTTAAGAAGTCCTGCTTTATACAGTATAATATGAATGCCATTATGTATAATATCAACAATAATACCTTTCCCCTGCCCTCCAATAATTAACAGGATCAAATGGTCATAATAATAATACAAATTATTATTACACCCATTTTATAGATGACAAAACAAAGACTAGATATTAAATAATCTGCCCAATATCATGTTGCTAGTTAATGACAGATGGATGACTTTTGAAAGTACAGTTTTTTAAGAGCTATTGTCCCTTTAAAGTAGAAAACCAATGATGCCTCAGGGTTATATTAAAAACCAGAATTTAGTTATCCTAATCTAGGACTAGTTGATATCTGCAGCTATTAACTCTGACAATTTGATGAGCTCAGGCACAGAATCAGGCACTGAAGGGTCTTCACTCTTCTAGCAACACAAAGACAGAGGGGATATAGTGCAAAGAGCATTGGACATGGAGACAGAAAATGTGTTTTGGAAGTCCCACTTGTTACTTAATAAAGTGACCTTAGATAAGTCAATCTCCTTATCTGTAAAGAACAGAGAAAAGGAACCAGTGTGTTGTGAATACACAATAGATCTGAGTCTGGAAGATATGTCTGAGCCCCATCTCTGATGTGTGTGTGTGTGTGTGTGTGTGTGTGCACTCAGACTGAGTGTTTCTAGTCATGTCATTTCATTTCAGGGCCATAGCAAAGCCGGTATTGATATGTATCAGTAGAGGAAATTTTCTACATAGTTGAAATCATTAATTTTTTTTTAAAAGTAGGAATAATAATTGTACCACATTGAACCACTGTGAAAATTGGATGAATTATGCATGCAAAGCACTATGTTTTAAACCTCAAAGTGCTTCATATAAACCATAGAAATTTAGCTCCCATCATTATATACTTCAACAACAATACTATATGATGACCAATTCTGATGGACCTGGCCATCTTCAGCAATGAGATGAACCAAATCAGTTCCAATAGAGCAGTAATGAACTGAACCAGCTATGCCTAGAGAAAGAACTCTGGGAGATGACTAAGAACCATTATATTGACATCCCAATCCCTATATTTTTGCCCACCTGCATTTTGGATTTCCTTCACAGGCTAATTGTACAATATTTCAGAGTCCGATTCTTTTTGTACAGCAAAATAACGGTTTGGTTATGTTTACTTATTGTGTATCTAATTTATACTTTAACATGTTTAACATGTTTTGGTTATCCTAGCATCTAGGGGAGGGGGTGGGGGGAAGGAGGGGAAAAATTGGAACAAAAGGCAATTGTCAGTGCTGTAAAATTACCCATGCATATAACATAATACCCATGCATAAATATAAGCTATTAAAAAAAAAAGAAATTTAGCTCCCTTAAAACCATCCTAAATAGAGTAAGAGAGAAGTCCCCTGGATCTCACAATATCCACATGTGTGTCCTGTCTGCAATAAAACTTCTCTACAAAACTGAGTAAGATTGCAGTCACTTGAAGTCACCAGCATCTGAGAATTTCCTGATGATGACAAATCAAGATCCTACTATCTTCAAGTGGCTAGGCAGCTAATGAGAATGACTCTGTGCAGCTCTTCTCCCCTTTTCATGATGAGACTGTTATACAGTTTCCCTGTGCTCTCTCTCCAGATCATCAGGTGCCCCCTTCCCCACCTCATACTTTTGTCTTGTCCCAACCCTTGGAAGTAGAGATGACTAGTCAGAGAAGAAAGTTGTTGGCTCTGGGAAATGAGATAAATGTTTTAATTTGTTTTGAAAGAGACAAATATAAACTTTGCAGTTGGTTATTGTTGCTCATCCTTCATCTTTCTAGAGGACCAGTGACATAATGGGATGATGTTTTGACTAGGGTGTGATTTGGGTTTAAGTGAGGAAGAGTTGCACAAAGTTGTGAAGTTCACTTTCTCTTCCAGAGTCATCTAAGTCCAGTGATAGGACTTTTTTTTTGAGGAGGGAGTATGGTAATATCTTTTGATTTATGTGAAAATTGGATTTAAGTGAGTCAGAGTTGCATGTAGCCTCACTCTCTCTTCTAAAACTATCATTGTCCAGTGGCAAGACAGAATCAAGACAACTGGGGATGACTCAAGATGCAGTGGATGGCCTTGTTGTCTTCAGTGTCTAACTAAGCTCTAAGCACTCCACAATACCTGCTTTACTTGCCTTTATGGTTGTTGGAACACATTTTTTTCTCATCCACCCATTCCACCAGCTATGGGTGACAGTTGAGTGTCAAGTGGACACCAAAGGTGGGATGAGCAGCCCTCACATCAGAAGTGCTAGCCCTTCTTGAATATACTATACATCCTTTTATAGTTAGTATAATGGCAGCATATATACCAATGAGCAATGGGAGATCTCATGAAGCAACAGTGATTTTTTTAAAAAATCTAATGACTTTAGGCAATATGGAAAACCATAATGAAACCTACCACCCACCAAAGCACATCAGCAAAACTCCTGCAATTTAGATTCTTAGGATTGCCTAAAATTCTAAGACTGAGTTATTTGAAAGAGGAAGGGCTTGAATCCAAGACTTCCTGACTATGCATTATGCCACACTTCCTCTTTAGCTAATAATAATAATAATAGCTCATGATTTAAGGTTTGAAATTCATTTTAAGCCTACTATCTCATTTGAATCCCAATCCCAATCACTATTATCCTGGGAATGATAGGGAAACTGGAATTCAAATAAATTGTGACTTATCCAAAGTCACACAGCTGATAAATGTCCAAGGCAGACTATAAACAACTGCAGGTCTTCTGAATGAAAGTCCTTTGCTCTATCCCATCATGCTATGCTGCCTTTTCTATTCCTTATCTCTCCACATTTGAGGAGAGTCCAAGTTTCAAGCTGGGTCATCCACTCAGTAGACAGAGAGATAAAAGACTACTAAACAGTAATAAAAGGCAATATGTGAATGGAGTTTTTGCCCAGGAGGGAACAAATAATACCTAGGAAAAACACAATTAGAGATTGTAGACTCAGGCAGAAATCAGATTCCAGGAAAGCAAATTGAACTAGAGTCGGAATAAATGGAAGAGATCCAAGGAGTACATTTGTCAAGTTGTGCATTTGGTTGACTTAGTAGCAATGTCAGAGAAGCAAAAACTCTTGAATTGGGAAAACCTTAGACATCATTTAGTCTAATCAGTTTTGGAGGACACATTCATTCTCCCATGTCTCCAACAAATGTTTGTTTAGTCGCCTTTTGAAGACCTTCAAAGATGGGAAACTCCCTATTTGTTTTTGTCTTTTTTTTTATTTAGCAAGGATGAATCACTCGTGTGTACACCCTAACCACCATTGTGGATGTGTAGTAGAAAAATGACTAGATTCAGAAGCATAAGACCTGGATTTTAAACCCTTTTCTACCATTTAGAGCAAGGAATTCCATTTCTTTCCTCTTCCACAAAATGAGAGATGAGCTATATGATCTCTATGGTTTCTTCCAACTTTAACTCTATGATCCCATGATCTATCTCTCCCCAGGATGCTGCCTTTCCAGGCCCTGGGGGTAGGTGGAGGGGGTGGGAGTTAGTGTAGTAAAAATGCTCCCTCTAACTATGGCCAAAGGGCAATCAAATTACAGCTGCTTTGACCAAGCTATACCACTATTAGGACTATTTCCCAAAGAGATCATGAAAAGGGGGAAAGGACCTACATGAACAAAAATATTTAAAGCAACTCTTTATGTTGGCAAAGAACTGGAAATTCAAGGGATGCCCATCAGTAGGAGAATGGCAGGACAAGTTGTGGTATATGATTGTGATGGAATACAATTGCAACAAGAAATGAGGAGGAGGAGGAGGAGGCCAGAAAAACCTGGAAAGATTTACATGATACAAAGTGAAGTGAGCAGAACCAGCAGAACATTGTCCTCAGTAACAGCAACATCATATAATGATGGATTGTGAATGACAGTTCTACTTATCATACAATGATCTGAGACAATTCCAAAAGACTCATGATGAAAAAAATGAGAAAAAAAATGGAATTAGGATGCAGATCAAAGCATACTGTTTTTGCTTTATTTTTTAATGTTTTTTTTTCTTTTTGCAAAATGTTTTGTTTTGTTTTTACAACATGACTAATATAAGAGATAGGTTTTACATGATTTCATGTTTATAATCTAAATCAAATTGCCTACTGTATTAGAGAGGAAAAGAGAAGAGGAAAAAAGAAGAGAGAAAATGTGGAACTCAAACTTTATTTAAAAAATAAATGTTAAAAATTGTCTTTATATGTAATTGGAAAAAAATAAAATTGTATTGAGACCTCTTCCCCTGATTTCTACTATTTGAATGATAGATGGGTTCTTAGGTGAAGAAAAGGCTGAGAAGATCCAGAGTCATAGCTAACATGTCTAAAGATCTGGCTACAGCATCTATTTATAAGGACATGACCCTTTCCAGCTTAGTGGGCTAGAGCTGGGCTATGTGTTGGATTTCATATTGGTGGGCCTAGCTTATTTACTTCCTACCAGAAGACTGCTTCTCAGATTTGCAGAGCATTTCCCTTTGGCAGCCACAAGAAACTCAAGCTGCTGACCCTATTTTGAAAGGAGGCCAGGATCTGGTACAGAAGGCCCAAGTCCCTATAGCACAAGACAAATTTTGGTAAGAGAAATGAGAAAGTTGAGGCCCTGGGGAAAATGCCCCATTCTGGCTCGATGTATATATATATATATATATATATATATATATATATATATATATGTATTCTCAATAAGGATGGGAGAAATTGATAGGCCCCTTGCCCTGAAAGAGCCACAGTTACCTCAAAGACATAGTACTTTATATATGTACCCTCTCCCTTCAGAAATTCCATTGGAAAGGAAAGGTAGTTGAGTGGAATTGAGTTGGTTAAAAGTTTAAATTCCAGCTCTATTACTTACTAACTCTAATTATACTAACTTGGAAAACTTAATTAACACTGCTGAGCTTCTTCATCTGAATTAAGAAGGTTGAATTGGATTTTTAGGGTCTGTGAACATTTTCTTTTTGTATATTCTTTGAACTATTTCAATATAATTTATTTCCTTGTTATTGATTTGAAAGCATTATCCTAAGAAGGGATCTATGGGTTTAACCAATGTGCAAAGGGGATCTATTACACAAAGATGTTAAGAACCATTACCTTAACCTTTAAAACTTGTATCTCAGAAACCTTTGAGAAAGTTGAAACACTGGGATAATTAGAAACCTAACTATTGCAGACAACAGGGGGTCAAGTCTTCAAGGCCATTATTCCCTTTTCTTGATAAAAACAGGACTGCCTAGAAGGTCCAGAGACAAATGGCTGGAATGCCCTGCCCCACCTCCCACCTGTTGACTTAACCTATTGGTTAACTTATTATTAACCTGTTGTTTAAAACCTGATTCAAATGCTAAATCCTTCAGTAAGTCCTTTTTGCTCTTCCATTTATCATAACCTTTTTCCCCCTTACAACTCATATAGTACTTACCTTATATTTCTCTAATATGCTTCATGAGTATATTATGTTATAGCTAATTGTCAATAGGGAGGACTGAGATGGGGAAAAAAAAAAAAAAAAAACTATCCAAATCTAAGTTCTGTGACCTCTAAGTACATTTTGCAAGATACCTGGGCCCAGGAAAAAAATGCTTGTTGAAAGAGAACTGGGATTACTTTTCCTGTTGGGCTATGTGGCCAGGGTGAAGCTGTTGCTTGGTGAAAAGAGATTTCCTTGAATATGAAAGAATAGAAGTTGCTTCCTTATTGGTGATTATGCAAAGAGATTCCAAGAGTAAGCAGTTGACAAAAGTAAAAGTCTGTAGTTAACTGGATTTCACATAGAGAACCTTGCTTAGAGCAGTACTTCAAAGAGACTTTCTGGTCCAGAAGAGGTGGGTGGGAGACTGGTGAATTGCCACTTTGACTAGAAATCAGAAATAATCCTTGAAGCAAGTCTAGTTATCAGCTGCACAGATGCAGCAACCACTAGAAAATATACATGCTAGCCCTAGACTTTGCTTTTAACTGAGACAAGCCTAAGCCAAGAGCATTTTTTTCAATTTTCTTTTTTTTTTTCAATTTTAATAGTATTTTATTTTTCCAAATAAATGCAGATAGTTTTCAACATTCATCTTTGCAAAACCTTGTGCTCCAATTTTTTCTCCTTCTTTCCCCCTTCTCTCTCCTCAAGAGAGTAAGTAAGATAATATACATGTAATTCTTCTAAAACATATTTCCATATTCTTCATGCTGTGCAAGAAAAATCAGATCAAAAGGGGAAAAAGTTATGAGAAAGAAAAAAAATCAAACAACAAAGGTAAAAATACAATACTTCGAAACACATTCCTTCTTCCATGGTTCCCTCTCTGGATACAGATGGCACTTCCCATCACAAGTTTATTGAAATTACTTTGAATTACCTCATTCCTGAAAAGAGCCAAGTCAATCACAGTTGATCATCACACAATTTTGCTACTATATACAATGTTCTCTTGGTTCTTCTCACTTCACTTAGCATCAGTTCATATAAGTTTTTCCAAGCTTTTCTGAAATCAACCCTTGCAGCTAAAATTGTGTCTCCAGGGATACCCTATTGAACCCATAAATTTAGAAAGCTTGAGTATCAAATTATTCAGGAGGTGAGAGAGTGGAGGGAAGAAAAGAAAGAAATGGAACTAGATTCAATGCTTCCTGTTATTTTATTATTCATTTCTCTCTCAGAGGGTTTTCTGTGAGCAGAGGAAGGACTCCAGGCACATGGCTATATGAGTTTCTGGACAATATATAAACTCAGATGGACAGGGGTGGGAAACTATCCCATTATCTATACCATTTCACAAGTTTCAAAGGAGACATGGAATGTGTCATTCAATTGAAAGTTGAGCAACAGAGCAAGAGAGGGGATAGACCAAAACCTGGAGAGATGGACTAGAGATGGGGCAGGGGGATGGCTCTGACTTGTGTGAATGATGTTGAGTATGACTGAGTTCCATCTTTGTCCATCATGGCCTGAGAAAAACATCTAAGGATCTTCTCCCAGACTGATATTTTTGTGATGACAAACAAGGCCATTTTATGTCTCAATTGAATGTCACTGTCATTAAATGGCATTGCCTCAGACAAATTGAGATCGGGGAAAAAACTTTAAATTAAAAAGGCCACTCACTGTCATCCTGGGCTATGGCCAGTGTTGGAATTGAAAGTGAGGCTGATGACTTTTCACATCTGTGTTTTACTTAAATCCAATTCACTAGTAAGTTAAGGCATCACCCTCTTGATATCATTGGTCCTCTGGAAAAAATGAAGAAATTGCATGGCCATGTCCAGAGGGGACAACAGAGGCAAGAGTGAGTTATATGCCTGAAATCAGTCAACAAACAGTTTATTAAATCCCTACTGTGAACTAAACATAAGGATACAAAGAAAGTCAAAGTCTCTCCCCTCAAAGTGTTTATAGTCTGAAGGGAAGACAACATCTGTAAGAAGTCTTTTCCAATTCTCCTAAATTTTAGTGCCTTCCCTCTGACATTACCCTGCATTTAACCTGTATGTTGTTTGCTTTTTTTGTTGTTTTTCCCCATCAAGAATCTAGTCCTTATAATGAAGAATACAAAGAGAAAAAGGTTAATAAAACTAATCAAGAAGTGACATGATCTTTAATCTTCATCAAATCATCATTTCCTAAATCAAAGAAATATTCCATTATACTTGAGCCCCACAATGTGTTTGAACCATTCACTGATTAATATGCATTTACTTTTTCCCCCCAGTTTTTAGCCTTTACACAAATATCTGCTTTAACTATTTTGGTTTAAATATTTTGGTTAGCTTTACAATTCAAGCCCTTCACAGTGTGACTTGGCCCTACCTTTCCAGATTTACCTACAATCTAATCTATTTAATCAGCCAAAAAGATGTCCTGTTCTCCCAACTCAGCATCCATCTTTTGTTTCTGTGACATTGAATAGGATGTCTTGTAATGTTTTCCTTGCTTACCTCCACCTGTCAGATTCATGTACTAGTCACTTAAAGCCCAATAGAAAGCTCCACCTAAGAAGAACTTCATGAATATATTACAGAGAAAGAAAAGTACACCCAGTATCTGGAGAAATTATGAGTTATCTCTTTCTTATATGAATTCTCCACAAGTGTGTGCTTGCTATTTAACTACCAGTTTGGGCTCACTCTACTCAGGAACCTTCTCTGTGCAACTGGTTAGTGCTTTCCCATCTTGGGGCAGGAGAACACTTTTGCAATAATTGCCATTGCTACACCTGCTTACTAAATACAATTTCTAAAAGTTAATTAATTTTAATTGTCAATGTGAGGTATAGTGATGAGAGCTCAACTACAAGGAATCCCAACAATTACCTAAATTTACCCCCCACATTCATAAAATTCAAATCCCATGGGGGCACTAGGGCTGCCATTTTGAATGTGCTTTGTGGAAGCAGCTCTTGAGCAAGTGTTACCCTCTGATCTATAATCTCCAAGGGCTTTATTTGGACTTTTAGAAAAAGATGAAAGGTTATGATTATCTCTAATAATTTAAAATTCAACTAGTCTAAAACACTAAATATGCCCCTGGGAATATGGCAAAGGGGAATGAAGGCCAAAGAGTAAATATTTCTTATTGTGTTACAGTCATGGATAATTGATTTTTGATTGAGAAATTATTTTTAGGTCTCTTAAAGTGGTAATCTCTGGAGAGACTAAAAAGAAACCAAGATGGATTTGATTTTCTTATGCATCGGAAGAAAAGTTAAGAGGGATATAAAGTTAAACTATCTTAAGATAAGAAAACAAATAAAACAAAGAACTTTTAAGAAGAAGAATGTCATCCAGAATGCTAAATATAACATTTCACCTTTATTTGCCAAAACATGATTTCTTGTTCTATGGGATCACTTAAAAATATATCCTGAATTAATTCTCCTTTAAATCATTTCCTAAAAGTTAGTATTTTATAGGTTTTTCTCATCTCTCTACATAATAGATAGGTTAAGGTTGATTCTGAGAGTTTTTTCTCAATTGTAGTTGTTGTTCTCTTTTTGCTCTTTACTTATTCAAGAGATTTCCAGATGTGTCATTTAAAGAAGAAAGTTTTAATTTATGTTCTAATATCTTCCTTCTTCTCTTCTTCTTCTTTTCTCCTCTGCCTCCTCCTTCTTCCTCTTCTTCCTTTTCTTCTTTTCCTTCTTCCCAAGTTAAAAGACAAAATGGATAATATAGAAACATTAAAAAATGTTTTTACAACCAAGCTCCATTATTCATTCTAAGAATAGGATAATAAGATTTTCTTGTAATTTCCTAGTGAATATTGTTATTGCTTATCCTTCATGCTCAAAGAAGACCAAAGTAACATCATGATATATTGGTACAGTGTGACCAGCTATGGTTAGTCATACCAATAAGAGCTTAGAAGGCTTTAGCATAGGTTGGGCACAAATAGTCTATATGACCATTTGGGATGGGAAAAAAAATGCATCTTGCATTTCTTTTGAGCTACTGTTTTTATGTTTTGGTCATAAAACACAGTGCCTTCTTTGATACAGGTATATCAGGCTTGATGTTCTCGTGCTAGTGTCTCACAATTGAAACCAAAGGTCTTCGGAGAGACCTTGAGAGTGTCCTTGATTTTTCTTTGAGTGCCTGTTTTATTCAAGTTCTTCATAAAAAAGTCTTTTAGGCAAACATAGTTTTGGCAGTCAAATAACATGGCCAGACCGTTAGAACTGTACTCTTTGCAATAGAATTTGAATACTTGGCAGTTTAGTTCAAGAAAAGACCTCATAACTGAACCAGCTATACCCAGAAAAAGAACTCTGGGAGATGACTAAAACCATTACATTGAATTCCCAATCCCTATATTTATGCACACCTGCATTTTTGATTTCCTTCACAAGCTAATTGTACAATAATTCAGAGTCTGATTCTTTTTGTACAGCAAAATAATGTTTTGGTCTTGTATACTTATTATGTATCTAAGTTATATTTTAATATATTTAACATCTACTGGTCATCCTGCCATTTAGGGAGGTGGGGAAAGAGGTGAAAATTGGAACAAGAGGTTTGGCAATTGTTAATGCTGTAAAGTTACCCATGTATATATCCTGTAAATAAAAGGCTATTAAATTAAAAAAAAAAAAAAAAAAAAAAAAAAAAAAAAGGATTATTTTGAAGAGAAAAAAAAAAAAAAAAAAAAAAGAAAAGACCTCATAGCCTAGATGTGCCAGACCCACTACTATATTATAAAGCAATGATCACCAAAACCATTTGGTACTGGCTAAGAAATAAGAGTAGTCAATCAGTGGAATAGGTTAGGATCAGTGGACAAAATAGTCAATAACTCTAGCAATTTAGTATTTGACAAACCCAAAGACCCCAGCTTTTGGGATAAGAATTCACTATTTGATAAAAACTGCTGGGAAAATTAGAAACTAGAATGGAAGAAACTAGGAATTGGCCCACACTTAACATCACATACCAAGATAAGGTCAAAATGGGTTCATGATTTAGACGTAAAGAGTGATATTATATGCAAATTATAAGAACATGGGATAGTTTACCTCTTAGATCTGTGGAGAAGGAAGGAATTTGTGTCCAAAGAAGAATTAGAACTCATAATTGTGTTTTGTACAAACAAAACTAATGCAGACAAGATCAGAAGGGAAGAAAAAAAATGGGAAAATATTTTTATGTTTAAGGGTTCTGATAAAGGCTTCATTTCTAAAATATATAGAGAGTTGACTCAAATTTATAAGAAATCAAGCCATTCTCCAAATGACAAATGATCAAAGGATATGAATGGACAATTTTCCGATGAAATTAAAACCATTTCTAATCATATGAAAAAGTGTTCAAAAATCACTATTGATCAGAGAAATGCAAATTAAGACAATTCTGAGATACCATTACACACCTCTCAGATTAGCCAAGATGACAGGAAAAGATAGTGATGAATATTGGAGGGTATGTGGGAATACCAGAACACTAATACATTGTTGGTGGAACTTGCGAAAGGATCCAAGCCATTCTGGAAAGCAATTTGGAACTATGCTCAAAAAGTTATCAAACTGTGCAAACTCTTTGATCTAGTGTGTCTACTGGGTTTATATTGTCAAAGAGACTTTAAAGGAAGGAAAGGGACCCACATGTGCAAAAATGTTTATGGCAGCCCTTTTGGTAGTGGCAGGAAACTGGAAACTAAATGGATGTCCATCAGTTGGAGAATGGCTGAATAAGTTATGGTATATGAATGTTATGGAATATTACTGTTCTAGAAGAAATGATCAGAAGGATGACTTTAGAGAGGCCTGGAGAAACTGACATAAACTGATGCGGAGGGAAATGAGACACACCAAGAGATCATTGTACATCAATATTATACAATGATCAATTCTGATGAACATGTCTCTCCAACAATGAGAAGACTGATGCCAGTTCCAATGATCTTGTGATAAAGAGAGCCATCTACATCCAAAGAAAGGACTGTGGGAACTGAATGTGGATCACAACATAACATTTTCACTCTTTTTGATGTTATTCACTTGCATTTTGTTTTCTTATTCATTTTCTTTCCTTTTTGATCTGATTTTTCTTGTGCAACAAGATAATTGTATAAATATGTTTACATATATTGGATTTAACATATATTTTAACATGTATAACATATATTGGATTGCTTGCCATTTAGGAGAGGGAGAGGGGTGAAGGAGGGGGAAATCTGAAACACAAGGCTAAGCAAGGGTCAGTGTTGAAAACTTACCCATGCATATGTTTTGAAAATAAAAAGCTTAAAAAAAAAATTAAAGAAAAAAAAAAGACTTCAGTGTCCAGGAACTTATCTTGCCAGATGATCTCCAGGATCTTCCTAAGACAATTCACAAGGAAATGATTCAGTTTCCTGGGATGGCTATGGTACATTGTACAAGTTTTATAAGCATACAACAAAGAGGTCTGTATAACAGCTCCATAGACCTTTAGTTTAGTTTCCTAATACCTTTTCTCTCCCGCATTTTCCTTTGGAGTCTGCCAAATACTGTATGTGTCCAGTGAACATCCCTGGAAAGTGGACATCCACAGCATTCAAAATTTCAGTCACACTGAAAGACCTGTTAAATACCTTACCATACTAAGACTTGTTGAATACCTTAGCTTAAAAAGGCCAAAGTCTCCCATTTCTTTTTTCCTTTTTTCCCATCTTTTACCCAATCCCCATTCCTATTTGACTTTTCTAGATGAGGAAACTGAGGTCTAGGTAGATGAAGTAGTTTATTCAAGGTCACAAAACTAAAAATATCCAGAATTCAAACCCAGCAGTCTCCTGATTTCAAGTCCAATGTTTATTTCTTTGTTTGTTTTCTATTATACTACTTTGCCTCTCTAAATATCCAGAAATTATAGGAGTGGGTACCACAAAATGAGAATACCCAAATGGCTCCTTGTTTGTAGAAAAGTTGAATAAAGAAAAATAATAAATTTATAACAGTAAATATATGTAACAATAAAAATATGACCATTGATGTCCTTAGCACCTTTATTTTATTTTTATTTTTTGCCATAAAAGTAATAATCTAAAAACATAAATATTTCAAAATACAAATAAGTATAGAAAAATTATTGTGAAAAAAGTTATATTTATTAAATATAATTTTAATTTTTAATTAATTTAATTCTTATTTGTTGAAGTAACAACAACTTATTATATTTCCCCCCATAATTATCACTTCTAGCAACCCTCCTGCTCCTCTTCAAATAGAAATACCTTCTTTTTAACAAACATGCATAATCAAAGTGGGGGAACAATCAGCAGTGGATATGTATAAGAATGCATGTCTTGATCTATATTCCTTGTCTATCACCTCTCCCCCAAGAGGTGGGAATCATGTTCCATCATTATTTATTTTGTAATCATTCTCTCTCTCTCTCTCTTTCTCTGTGTGTGTGTATGCATTTCTGCATTTTCTCTTTCTCTCTGTCTCACTCTTTTCCTCTCCTCTCCCCCCTCTTATGTCACCACCAGGACCACTGTCTGTTCCTTATTACAGCCTGACAAAACACATAGAACTCTAATGTAAATTGTTGAGATTTTCATGAAAATCTCCAGTTCAGTTTCTATTTTTTTCTCTAGCCCAACCTCATGCCTTGATTTCTTCTCTTATTCTTTCCTTCCCATTCTGATATTAATACACAACACATTTCTCAATGGGGGACCCTTAACCAATTCAGGTTGACCAAAGTTCAGCAAATTTACCCAAATTGTTATGGGCCACATAAATGTCAGAAGTGGAAATTGAACTCAGGCCAGACTTCAAGTTCATTGTCACCATGACAGGTTGCCTTTCTCTGGGGAATTGTTGTAAATGAAACAGTATCATTCAAAAATAGACCTAGGGCTCAGAAATCATTTGGTCCAACCCTCTCACTTTACAATTGAATATACTGAGGACTAGGGCAGCTGAGTGATACAGTATATAGACTGCCAGATCTGTAATCGGGAAGATTCATGTTCCTCAGTTCAGATCTCATCTCAGATATTGACTAGGTGTGTAACTGCTCTTCCTGCCTCAGTTTCCTCATCTGTAAAAAGGAACTGGAGAAGGAAATAGTTAATCAGTCCAGTATCTCTGCCAAGAAAGATTTAAATGGGGTCACAAAGAATTGAAGATGACTGAAAATGACTGGATAAGAATACACATCAGTAATAAACATCATGAATAAGGTTTAAGGTCAGATGCTCTGATTCTAAGGCAACACTCTTTCTTGACATGATGCTAATGTAGCTTGTTTTTATCATTCTAAGAAGTTCATATTAAAACATGTTGTGTTGGTACCATGTTATTGAACAGTGGCATGAGTGAGTGTAGGAATGAATTAAAAATCTTTAGTATTTTATTTACATAAACATAAATTTTCCTGTGTTGTTTACGTCCTTCCAAAACTAACTTGCATTTAACCACTTTGTTTATATTTGTGTTTACGGGAGCATCTAGATATTGTATCAAATAGAATGTCTAATTGGAATTGGAAAACATAAATTCATAAATCATAATATGAATCTGGGCAAATAATTAACCTCTCTCAGGCTCCATTTCCTTATTTTTAAAATTGGGACAAAAATAGCAATTACATTGCTCTGAAATGTTTTATAGATTGATATAAATCATATAATATCATCCATGTAACATAAGAGTATCTGGAAGCCCTCACTACCCATATGAATATTCTTTAGAAATGGTGAATACTTTTGGAAGTGTATATTTCCTTATTTTATGCTCATCTATGGTTATTATCAGAGAATCACTGAACAAGGTTATTTCTGTTTTTATATCTTCTTGAGGAATCATGAATGATCTTAATGAAGAAATGGGATATAACTTGTTACAAAAGAACATTTAAGGCAGAACTTAAATTCTAACAAATCAAATTCTTTTTTAAAAAATCCACTAACAATAAGCTCAATGGGATTTTCTATTCTTTACATCTTCAGTCAATTTGGAAATGCAAAAGATGTGGCTAATATTCCTTGTCCAGACATCAAAATTCATTTGTTTTGAATATCCTACAAAGTTTTTTCAACATTATACATATTCGGTACAGTCAGGGTATAGATGGACAATGAGTCAGATCCAGAATTACACAAATCTCTCTTTTTAAATTTTTTTTTTATTAACAGTATTTTATTTTCCCAAATTAATGCAAAAATAGTTTTCAACATTCACCTTTATAAAATCTTGTGTTCTAATTTTTCTCCCTCCTCCCCCCAAACAACAAGCAATTTGTTTTATGTTATACATGTGCAATTCTTCTAAACATATTTCCATATTCATTATGCTGCACAAGAAAAATCAGATCAAAAGGGGGAAATAACCATGAGAAAAGAAAAAAAGCAAACAAGCAAACAACAACAAAAGATGAAAATGTTCCATATTCAGCCTCTAAAATTTTCTTTGGATGCTCTTTCCATTACAAGTCTATACAGATTTCTTTTGTAGATTCCAATATTCCAATAAAACCAAAGTTCTAACTTTTCAATTCTAACAATTTAGTTATGTGGCTATATGGCATAAAGATGGGAAACATTCCTGCCTCTGAAGACCTCATGATAGATTTAATCAGGCAATTGCATATATTCAACCAGGAAATCTGAAGACTAGGCATAGAAGATATTATTAAGGATTTGTATAAATGAATGATAAAGCATTTGTTAAGTGTTTATTATGAGCCCAGCTAAGCACTAGGTATACAAATACAAACAAAAAAGCTTCTTTGTTCCCTCAAGGAGATTACATTCTAATAGGTAAAGACAAAATATAAAGGAAAATCTGGAAAGGGAAATGAGGTTGATCATATGGGTGAGGGCACAAACTTTTGGCATAGTATAAAAATTTCCTAAAATTGTAATGATTTCTTGATTCTGGACAAAATAACTCAAAGCTGACTTATTAGAGACCTGAGGGTCTCTGTCTCTGCCTTCCAGCATAAAAAGGTATGCCTGAGTGCAAATTGAATGACTGAATAGGAAAAGAAGATGGGCTATTCATGTAGCAAGAGCAAAGGTGACAGGTAGATAGTTGGAGTTCTTCACTGGTACCTTTTTAATGCTGAGAAAAATCAAGGTAGAAAACCGAGGAGTCTCCTATAGAGAACACTTAGAAAATCATGGATGAGATTTGCATAGTATAGGGAGACACAGAAGAACTGCACTCTGCATTGTTAGAGGGAACTCCCAATCAATAAGGTCATAAATCCATTTAAATATTTGAGTTGAAAAATGGGAGCAAAGTTCATCAACTCATAGGGGATCCAGGACTACTACCAGTTTTACAGGTAATTTTCTTATTTAAAAACAGGGAAAGGTTTTCATGATCTTTAACCTGAGTGGCCAACTTTTTATGGTAAGGACTAATACCTAATATGGAACTGTTAAATTTAATCTCTATGTCTTGGAGTTTGCACATAATTTTTTTCCCTTCTTTGCTTTGCTTTGTTTTGTTTCGTTTTAATGTAGATATATTGATAATTTTGATTGTTGAAGAAATTTTAGACAGTTGTCTTGTATTATTACTTGCACTGTTTTTTGTTTTTTATTTTCAAAACATATGCATAGATAATTTTCATCATTCACCTTTTCAAAACCTTTTGTTCCAATTTTTTTTCTCCATCACTTCCCCCCCCCCAATCTGTCCCCTAGATAGCAAGTAATCCAATATGTATTAAACATGTGCAGTTCTTCTATACATCTTTTAATAATTATCATGCTACCCTAGAAAAATCAGATCAAAAAGGAAAAATAAATGAGAAAAAAAATTCAATCAAACTACAATAAAAAAGTGAAAATACTATGTTGTGATCCACATTCAGTCCCCACAATTCTTTCTCTGGGTTGCATTGTGCATTTTAGAGTTTTTGAAGTGTCATGCTCTTCTGGGAGATCTGTGATCCTTAAGTTGATTTTTAAATTGATTTTAATTGTTTTCTTATCTAGAGATCATATATTCTTTTAAAGCATTGCTCTTTCCAGATCATCTTTTATTTGAGCATATTGAATTTAGCTCTTTTTCTCTTTTAATTCTTTAAAGACTCACCAGAATGAAGTTAAGTTTTTCTATCCTACTAATTATTTCTGTTGTGTTATGAACTGACATGAACTATGTCGTTTTACCTTCTTTCAATATTCTTATTCTTTTTCTGAACCAATTATGAACATTCTACTGTCATTCCATGCTTTCCTTGGAATCCACAAAGATCTTTTTCATCAGGTATTTGTTCAATTTCCTTTATTTGCAGTATTTAGTTAGAGACATTTGCAGTTGTTTAAATGTCTTGGTAATCATTTCCCCTTCTGTTTTGACATCTTCTGTGTAGCTTTATTTGCTGTTGCTATAAGTTTTTAGTTGAATTTTATTTGAACTGATATCTTTGGTGGTTTTATCTTTTCCCCTAATAGTCCCCTATTTCTCACTTTCCGACTCCTTCCCCTATGGTGGCAGGTATATCTTCATAGGATTAGACCTTAAAACTGTCTCAGCCTTTTCCTTTGTTAGGGAATTCTCTTTTCAATGACCACAATGGACTCCAAGTAACATTTTGGGAGAATAGAACAGGTGTCCAATAGATGCCAATCTCCTTTCTTTCAGACATAGTATAACACCAGATGCTGGCATCTTGGCCAATTCCTTTTGTTTTGTTTGTTTGTTTGTTTGTTTTTGTTTTGTTTTAGTTCTCTGGCTGAGCAATTTCATATAATTCCATCCTTCTATACATCCTGCTCTTACATAAGTGGCTTCATGGAGTTGTGATATGGTACTGATTGCCACAAAGAAGGATACAGGGTAAAGGGTAAAGGGTATGTTTGTAGAGACTGCAATAGCATCAAGGAAATTGCTTTTGTGGAACCCAGAGCATAAGCCATGGGTCAGGTGGTATAGTCTGCCTGATCATGTATGCTGTTAGGGGAAGCAGTGCTAAATGAGTGTTTGAGATGACCATTCTCCTCTCTTACTTCATAAGCTATTATCTTGCTAGACTTCTTGGTTTCTTGAATTATAGAGAAAGTTGTGATTGCTCACTTTGGCACATAATTCTTTTTCTGTTTTTGTTTTGTCTTGTTTCATTTTTGAGATTTGTGAACCTAGAGAATATGTCTGGTGCTCCTTGTTGATCCTGTAACTGTATTCTGTAAACAGAAACTCTTCCTAACATGGAACATAATTTTTCTATATGGAAGAAAGGAACCAGTACGGAATCTTTTTAGGGTAACATTAGAAATAAACATTTCCCCTTATTTCCCCTATGTCAACCATTTGATTTCTAAGGTTTTCTTATTTGTTTTGTATTTTGGGGAGGTCTCCCTCTTCTACCCAATCTGGGATACAATAGTCTATTCAGGCTTATTAGTTCTACAATTGATCCAAATATAAGTTCTGACCTACTCTAATTCCACCTTAGGTTGTTTAATTCCTTCCTTGCATAGCCTGATGGCCTGGAAATTTATCAAATTAGTGCCAGATTTATCACAAATGGCCATTAGGCTTTAGCCCTATTGCAACTCAGGACTTTTGAACGCAAGTGATACATCCACTTCTGCCATTCTTAGTAGCAGAAAGTACAATCATGTACAATCACAGTTATAAAATTCTTAAGGACATGGACTATTTCACCTTTACATTTGTGTTTAGCATAGTACCTATACTATAGTACATAGTACATAGTACCTCCATGCAATACAAGCTTAATAAAAGATTAAGTGACTGATGGGTTTCTGTGTCCTTTAGCTCTGGTGACATGTTTGAAAGAGTACTAGACATTGAGTGAGAAGAAACTTAGATCTGAACTGTTCCTCTGACATTAGCTCTATGACCTTGGTCAAAGCCAAATACCTTTCAGAACTTTAGTTTTCTCATTTTTATCTACCTCCCATGTTAAAAGTAGATAATGTATGATAAATCCATTCTTATTATCTTTACTCTGTCTCAGTATAATCAATTTGGGTCACTACAATTCAGTAAGAACACTGAAAACTGGATTGGATCCAAAGAAATATATATCAGGATGAGGAGGGAACTAAAAGAATGCTACTTGAGGATCTCTTGAAGGAACTGTACTGTTTCTGGAAGAAATAAGAGCTAATTAATAATAGCAAGCACTTATATAATGCTATATCCCCCCCCCCACATATCCACATACCCCTACATAACAAAACAAATATATACATATAAAGAAAAAAAATTATATATATATATATATATATATATATATATATATATACATAAAATCTCATTTAATTGAATCCTCACAGCAAGTCTGTGAAGTGGGAGCTATTATTATCCCATTTTTGGAGATGAGATAACCAAGGCAGAGGGAAATTATGGGACTTGTTCAAAGTTACAAAGCCAACAAAAATTGGAGGTAGAATTTGAATCCAACTTTTGTGACTGCAAATCCAGTAATCTCTCTCTCTCTCTCCATATCCCCTATGCTAGTGTTTTGTGCCAGGGGCAAAATTAAAAGCATTGCATAGAAGATAGTGACATAAAATACATTATTTCAGATTAATTCTACTAATGAGTAGAAATGTCCCAAAGTAGAACTGGTGACCTCAAGAGGTAATCAGTTTCTCATAACTAGAGGTTTTTGAGTGGAAATTGGTTGACCTCTTGACAGGAATATAGCAAGAAAATGGCTTGGACTAAGCAGCCTCTGAGTTCCCTTCCAACTTTGAAATAATGTGATTCTGTACAAAGAATGCTGGTACTTTCATATGATTTCCTGTGGTATGAACTAGGAAAGAAAGCCAATAAAGAAAGTTTTCATTGAACAGAAACAGGATAGGAAAGAGAGCTAGGTGCTGACAGGCAACCTAAAGAAAAGATTTTTTTTTTTTTTTTTTTACAGAGAAAGCTTCCTATGGAGAAAGTTCTCTAAAACATATCCTAAGCTAGAGGAACCTGGGAGGACAAAAGAAGTTGGCTGAAACTGTGCTTATATGTATTAGAACAAAGTATTACTATTATCTGAACCTAAATAAAGGCTTTGGGAAATTCATATGTCCTCTGAAGCAGTCCTCCTAAGTCTAATGTATCAAAGATTTGGCATTGTTCAGGAAGATAATCCTTAAACTCTTAGAAATACCAGCAGTGCAGGTTGAAAAAAAAGGGAAATAAAATGCACTGTGAATCTCCTTTAGTATCTGGAGATCAGTTGTAAAAGGGCTTATGGGATCAAGTGTGTTTCAGGGCTAGCTAACTAAGGAGAAAATAGAAAGGACAGGAGGAAAGTAGTAAAACTTCAAATGATTTCTTTGATAAGAATGAATGAAATGAAGGGAGGTGTCAAGACACCCCACTGGACTTTGGGCATCTCATACAAATCTGCCAAGGATGGGGATAGTACCGCCATGCTCAGTGGGATCCTCCAGAGTAGGAAATAAACAACCATAGGAGATAATTGTTCACCACAACATGATATCCAATGATTATGCTGCCCCCTAGTTCCTTGCTGACATTCCCAAGCTTCTCTGCTGAGTAGACTTTAGAAGCATTAACTGGAGAAAGGGACTAGGTTTGCTTTCCTCTGTCAGCCCGAAGGTTTATTATCTTTTTTATAAGATTGTTTCAATTGGCAAAATGTAGGAGTCTAAGCAAACAGCATGCCTTTGTAACATTTAGAGAAGGGAACACACTTGGCCAAGTTGAGTCGACTCGTGCCTTTATCAGATTTGAACTTAATCATTAGATATTGGAATGAAATATATAACATTGTCAAATATGTCCCGGAATTTTAGGAAAAGATGGTAATATTGTATGATTTGATGGTTCTCAACAATATTCTATGATTTGATGGTTCTCAACAACACTTATACATATAAAGTACTTGAACAATAATGTAAAAGATGACCTAGATGATTTTTGATCAGTAAAATTAAAAAGTTTATAGATGAGTTTTTCCTATAATGTAAATAATTGGTTAAACTAAGTCCCCATTGGTTTTTCTTCCTAAATTTAACATTTACTTTTATCCATTTTATTGTCTTAATGTGTGACAAAGATTGTATGACCACTATATTTTCTATGCACAATTCATGACCTTTATAAATGTGTAAGTACATGCATTTGTACTTACTATGTACACTGTGCTAAGCGCTGGAAATACTAATACAAGTAACAAAGAGAGTCCCTTCCCTCAAGAAACTTATAGTCTAATAGGAGAAGGTAACACACAAAAGGAAGCTTTTGAAAAGAGAGGGGACAAACTTATATGTATGTTTTATGAGACTACAGATTTCACTGGGGTAGGGAACGAACTCTACTGGTGTAGGCTGGCATCTTCTGGACTTTTTTTTTTTTTATTTCACAGTTGCTTGGAGATACCTAAAGGTTAAATAATTTTCCCCAAAGCATGTAACCAGTCTTAAGACCAAAACCATATATACACATGGGATGTATAAGGCATTCAGGAGGGCTAACACTTCTGATATGAGGACTTGACAAGCCCTTTTCAGGACTGCTCATCTATATTTGGTGTCCACCTAATTCACTCAATTCTCTACTGTGGCTCTAAAAAGCTGTAACATTTTTAGAGGCATGTGAAGACTTCTAGCAGAATAGGCAGATGAGAACAATTTGTTCCAATGAACAGGTGCTGGGAAGCACTTAAAGCTTGGACAGACATTGAAGATGTCATTGCTTAGTGTCTTAACTTTTTTTCTTGCTACTGGACTTTGATGACTCAGTAAGACAGTGAGATTGATGACTGTTCAGATCAGCCTCATTTAAATCCAACTCACACTCAAGTCAATACATCACCTATGATGTCATTAATCCTCTTTGAAAATGAGGGACAAACAAAAACAACAACAATATATGCTCATATATTGGATTGGATTATGATTTAATTCATATAGGAAATTTTTAATAAAGAAACTATTACCAATGCAGACCAGCAAGTGTTCTGTACCTTCTATTTTTTTAATTTTTAAATTTAATTTTTTTTATTATAGCTTTTTATTTACAAAACATATGCATGGGTAATTTTTCAGCATTGACCCTTGCAAAACCTTCTGTTCCAAATTTTTCCCTCCTTTCCCCCACCCCCTCCCCTAGATGGCAGATAGTCCAAAACATGTTAAATATGTTAAAATATGTTAAATCCAATATATGTATACATATTTATACAGTTATCTTGCTGCACAAGAAAAATCGGATCAAGAAGAAAAAAAAACCTGAGAAAGAAAACAAAAGTGCAAGCAAACAACAACAGAAAGTACTTTCTATTCTTAAAGAACTGCCTGGGTAAGCACTGAGACGCTAAGTGAGTTGCCCTGGGACACACAGCCAGAATTTGTCCAAGGGAAGTAATGGCTTTGATGACAAGAACTTTTAGATAAGATAAATCAATGTCTGTAAGCAATGGAATTTAAGTTAAAAAAGAATTGATTTTAGATTCAGGGGTGACTTCAGTTCAAATGTCTCCTATGACATTAACGGTGTGACCCTACTGATACTTCTGAGTGTGTGAACCTGCAAAATTGATTTCTTTGTTTCTTTGAGCTTCTGTTCCCAGGTTCTGTGAAATGGAGATTTGTTGGTTGTGATGACCAAAATGTATTTGTGAATCCAAAAAGTTCTGTATGAAAGGATAGTGAATCAAAGGTACACACACTTTCTGATAAGTAGAAAATCCACACACTGTTCAGACTGATTTAAAATATATACATATAGGTAGAAAGAACTCAAGATATTGTCTGGTCTAACGCTTTCTTTCTTTAAGATAAGGAAACTCAGGTGCAGAGAAATTAAGGCACCATTGCATTAGTGGTAGAACAAGTAGTAGAAAAGCAGGGGACCAAGTGGTTTTCTACCAAGCTGCATGATCTTTGCACCAAGAGAGAGCAAGAAAGCAAACTATTTTCTTTCTTCATACAAGTGAAACAAAATTTCTTTCAGCAGAATTATCTATATTTTGTTGATCATTGGTCAGCAGCAGCATCTTTATATAAGAAGGACAGCACATTACTCTCATACAAAGTTACCAAATATTTCATAGCTATAAATGGTCAAGGAAAAAAAAAACCCACATGCTCTTGACTGACCCTGATCCAGTAGTGAAAGATACTGATAATTTTTCTGGTTGAGTTAAGTTTTAAGCAAATGGATACATGAACCTGTGGAACTTTGGGTTCTAAGACTGTGTGTGTGTGTGTGTGTGTGTGTGTGTGTGTGTGTGTGTGTGTGTGTTGCTTAGGAACTATAAGCATCAAGATACCCTCTGACATCATTTAGAATAATACTTTCTTAAATGAGATCTTATGGCCACTTATAGATCTAGAGATGAAATAGATCTTAGAGGCCCTTTATCTAACCCTCTCATTTTACAGATATAGAAGCTGAGGTCCAAGAAAGTAAAGGGGCTGGCTTAAGATCAAGTACTAGAAAGTGTCAGGGTGTGACACCGAGGTCAGACTCAAAATTCAAGCTTCTTTTCATTAATATTATGTAAAAGGCAGATTTTGAACTCAGGTCTTCTGATTCTAGAAAAAGGATTCTTAATTTTTTGGCAGCCTAGTGAATGAGGCCTATGGACTACTCCAAAAAGTTTTTTTTTTTTATATTACCCTGGCATGGGTTCTGTCAATAAATCCAAAAAGGTTTTTAAAAGTGAAAATAAAATACATGAAATCATAAAGGAAATAAATTATATTGAAATGGCAGAAGTAAATTATATTGAAATGGCATTATCAAAAATATTTTTAAAATGGCATTATATCTTTTTAAGCCTCAAAAAACTTATATGAACTGATGCTGAGTGAAGTGAACAGAACCAGGAGAACACTCTACATAGTAACAGCAAGATTATGAGATGATCAACTATGACAGACTTAGCTCTTCTGAATAATATAGTGATCTAAGACAATTCTAATAGACTTGGAATGAAAAATGCTAAACACATCAAGAGAGAGAGAAGTATGGAGACTGAATACAAATGGAAGCATGCTATATTTATCTTTTTTCCCTTTCTTATGATTTTCCCCCTTTATTCTTATTTTTCTTTTATAAGACTACTGATATGGAGTTTTAAAAAATGATTTTACATGTATAAACTTCATCAGATTGTTTGATGTCTTGGAGAGGGGTGAGGTATGGAGGGTAGGGAGAAAAAAATTGGAACTTACAAAATGAATGTTAACATGTAATTGTAATTACAATATTTACATGTAATTGGAAAAATAAAATATCATTAAATTAAAAAAGTATGTCTTTGTAAAAAGTCTACAGACTTCAGGTTTGAAAAATAAAGTACACTAGGGACTTTTTAAACCTCTATACTGCATTGTCCTTTGTGGGTGATTAGATGTAAAGTAAACAGTCATGAGTCCTAGAGAGGAATTCTCCTTTTTCTGTTGCATTTTGGGATTGAAAATAATTAACAGAAGAGCTAGAGAAATTCATAGTCATTTCCTTTACTCAGTCATCATTTATCATGTCCCTTAGAAGACAGGAGGTTAATTTCTTGGTTGAAAGTTGCATGCCTTTTCAAGGGTCACCTTTTTTTTTTTTTTTTTGAATTCCTGAATGATTTATTATGTTCATTTATAGCTAGTCCTAATTTTTGAAAATTGTGTGTTTGACAGAGACTCACTAGGGAACATGTTTTTGTTATTATTCAAGGAGTGTGTGTGTGTGTGTGTGTGTGTGTAATTTAGACTCTTTCTTCCACCTTGTGTACATTGATAAGATGGCTGACTGGAAAGAGGAATAGATTGCAAGTTGGTCTACTCAGAGTTAAATACTGTGATAAATATATTAATTCAATTAAATTCAGTAAACACTTATGAAGTGCCTACTAGACTATGGAGATACAGAGATGAGCAATGGCACAACCAGCTACAGAACAATATCAAGATTGTCTTAATTAGAACCTTAAGCTACAAAGAATAGGTTGCTAGCTATCACAATGGACAGAGGGCTGGAATCAGAAAAACACAAGTTCAAATCCAGCTCAGGCTCTTACTAGCTATATAACCCTGAGCAATTCATTTAACTGTTTAAATCCATTTTCTCACCTGTAAAATGAGCTGGAAAAGGAAATAGAAAAACCACTCCAATAGATCTTCCAGGAAGACTTCAAATAGGGTCATGAAGAATGACACATAACTAAAAAGCAACAACAACAGTCTACAAAGAAATTATAGCTCAAGGAATAGTTCACAAGTTCTCTGTTAAGGTAAAGCACAGTTCTACAGGTGAAAGGGACCTCAGTATCTATTTGCTGCAATCCAAACTAGGAAGGGTTTCACTTCTATAACATATCAAACAAGTGGTGATCCTGGGTATTCTTGAAGACCCTCAAGGAGTAGTAATTCATCACCTCTTGAAGCAGCCTGTTTCACCTAGCATCATCTTTAATTGTTAAGAAGTCATTTTTCCCCTGACATCAAATCTAACTGGGTTCTTTGTAACTTGCATTCATTGCTCCATTAATGTGCTAGGTCAAATGCTAAAATTTTAATCTTTTCTTTAAAATACTTGAAGATGATTATCATGCACCCCATCCTCTTTCCTCAGTCTCCTCCTCTCCAGTTCAAACATGCCTAGTTCCTTCAACCAATACTAATGACAGAGATTCAAGACCTTTTACCAAACTGTTTGCTGTCTTTGGGACATTCTCCAGCTTTTCAATTTTCTTTGTTCTTGAACTGCGTTGAATAGAATTGAATACAATATTCCAAGTATGATTTATCAATAATTCAGATTTTTACCTCCTCATTTCTAGAAGCCACACTTCTTTTTTTTTTTTTATCATCTCAAATATTTAATTATAAAAGTTAAGTCTTATATTTAGTTTCTTTTTTTTTTAATAGCCTTTTATTTACAGGATATATACATGGGTAACTTTACAGCATTAACAATTGCCAAACCTCTTGTTCCAATTTTTCACCTTTTACCCCCCCCCCACCCCCTCCCCTAAATGGCAGGATGACCAGTAGATGTTAAATATATTAAAATATAACTTAGATACACAATAAGTATACATGACCAAAACATTATTTTGCTGTACAAAAAGAATCAGACTCTGAATTATTGTACAATTAGCTTGTGAAGGAAATCAAAAATGCAGGTGTGCATAAATATAGGGATTGGGAATTCAATGTAATGGTTTTTAGTCATCTCCCAGAGTTCTTTTTCTGGGCATAGCTAGTTCAGTTCATTACTGCTCCATTAGAAATGATTTGGTTGATCTCGTTGCTGAGGATGGCCTGATCCATCAGAACTGGTCATCATCTAGTATTGTTGTTGAAGTATATAATGATCTCCTGGTCCTGCTCATTTCACTCAGCATCAGTTCGTGTAAGTCTCTCCAGGCCTTTCTGAAATCATCCTGTTGGTCATTTCTTACAGAACAGTAATATTCCATAATTTTCATATACCATAATTTATTCTGCCATTCTCCAACTGATGGACATCCATTCAGTTTCCAGTTTCTAGCCACTACAAAAAGGGCTGCCACAAACATTCGTGCACATACAGGTCCCTTTCCCTTCTTTATAATCTCTTTGGGATATAATCCCAGTAGTAACACTGCTGGATCAAAGGGTATGCACAGTTTGATAAGAAGCCACACTTCTTCTAAAAGTGCCCCAAATTCACATTTCCTTTGTTTTTGGTTGCTCCATCTTATCACTGATTCATATTGATTTTGCTGTCAACTAAAGCCCCCCGATTCTTTCCAAAAACTGCTGCCTAATCATGATCTTCTCTCCACCGTATTTTACTGATAAAATTATTTTTTTTGGTAACAAGACCATAAAGGACAGCTAGATAGCATAGTGGATAGAATGCCAGACCTGGAGTCAGGAAGAGTCATCTTTGTGAGTCCAAATCTGGCTTCAGATACTAGCTGTGTGACCCCTGGAAAGTCATTTAATCTTGTTTTGATTCAGCTTCCTTATTTAAAGTGAGCTAGAGAAGGAAATGGCAAACTACTGCGATATCTTTGCCAAGAAAATCCCAAATAAAGTTACAGAGTGTTGACTGAAGTCAATAACTGTAATGACGAAAAGACTACATATTGAATATATCATATGAAATTTAGTTCGATATTCAAATATGTCAAAATCTTTAAGAATACTGATTAATGTCTACCATGTTGTCTATACCTTCCAGTTTTATGTCATCTTCATATTTGAGGTGTATACAAACTATGGCTTTGGTTAAGTCATTAATAAAAATGTTAAATAGAACAGTCTCACTCAAATCCAGTAGAGACCCCCTCTCAAGTTGACAATGAACCATTAATAACTACTCTTTGAGACCAGTTTTCAATTAATATCATATTCATCAATTATATCTTGTTGCTGTTGTCTGACTCCTCATGATCTCATTTGGAGTTCTCATGGGAAATTTATTAGAGTGATTTGCCATTTCCTTCTCCAGTTCATTTTATAGGTGAGGAAACTAAGGTAAACAGGACTAAATGGCTTGCCCAGAGTCACACAGCTAGTAAAGTCTGAGGCTGGAATTGAATTCCAAAAGAAGAGTCTTCCTGACTTTAGATCTAGCAATCTATACACTGCATCACCTACTTTCCTCTATCATTTAAGCCAATAGTTGTCAAACATTTGTTCTTCGTATCTTTATACTATTTAAAATGATTAAAGATGTGTCAAAAGAGTTTTTGTTTATGTGGGTTTTCTGATCTAGGCTATATATATTCATACTTTCCATTGTAATAGTATATCTTTTTAATAAAATACTTTGCTAGAATCTAGCTAAGTTATATTTAGCATTCCCCTGAGCTATAACTTTAGGAATTCTATGTAAAAAGAAATATGAATAATAGGACAATGTCATTTTCTTGATGAAGCCATGCTGACTTTATAGGATCATCACTCTTTTTTGATGTTCAATAACCATTTCTTTAATGATATTTTTAAGGATTCTTTAGTGATAAGAGTCAAGTCCACTAGTCTATAGTTGGCAGATCTTAGTTTTTTATTTCTTTGGAAACTGAGATAATGTTTGTCCTTCTCCAGTTCTTTGGAATCTTTTCCCTCTTTGATCATCTTTCAGATATCACTATCAATGAATGTCTCTGTAGTCACATATAGCAATTTTTTCAGCACTCAAAAATATAATTCTTCTGGGCCATTTGACCTGAATTTTTCAAGAGAAAGTAGGTGCTCTTTTACTCTTTTATTGCTTTATCTTATCCCCATTAGTCATATTAATTAGGTCATTTCCAAAGCAGAGGTCATTGTCCTTGGTAGATATGATAGAAGGAAAAAAGAATAAAGTAACTCTGCATTCTCTATGTTATCAGTTATCATCCTCCTATTTATCCTTTTTCGGATCCCCCTCTTTTTAGCATAGCTGATACCCTCACTCCCTTTTATATCTTTGGTTAGCTTCATTTCTTCTTGTGCTTTACCCCTTCTGACAATATGCTTATAAGTTCATGCCATGATAAGCATCTCTTGTCATTTGCTCTTTCTTCTATCTGCTATGTATACCTTTTAAGCATTTAATGATTCTGTATCTTGTGCTTTCGTTTCAGGCTCTTAAGATGAATCTTTTTCCCCTCTCGTTAAAATTGTTTTCTTTCTGTATTTCATTCATTCTTTTTTAAATTCTCTAAAATCCTTTTTTAATGTCCTCATAACTTGGTCTGCTCCTTATCTTTTCAATCTTTTTTTCTCCTTGCAATAGTATTTTATTTTTCTAAATACATATAAAAATAATTTTCAACATTCATTTTTGCTATATTTTGTTTTTCAAATTTTTTCTTCCTTCCTCCCTTACCTCACCAAGACAGCAAGCAATCAAATATAGATGACAGTATTTTATCCTTGAGAGATTTCTATCCCTTGTGAATTGATTCCCCTTGTTGAATTTAGTGAATGGGATCCTTTTTATCTTTTCTACAAGTCCTTAAAAATCTGTTCTACCCCAGTCTAAGATGGATTTCAGATACATCCAACTTTCTTTTTTTCTCAATCACAAACTTTTGGTGGGAATGATTTTTCTTGTTGTTGTTGAGTGATTTCTCCAGTTTATTTTGCAGATGAGGAAATTGAGATAAACTGGGGTTAAATTATTTACCCAGAATCACATAATTCTTAAGTGTCTGAGTCCAGATTTGAGCATAATTACTTCTTCCCTAAGTTTCTAAGAACCAGTATTTTCCTATTAGTAAGAATTAGCACCAGCATAGAAATTATCTTTGCTAGTCTCTTCATCTTCTGAAAGATGAAATTCTTATGAAGACAATCATAAAGATGTCTTTCTTTTGGCAATATGAATTCCATAGTAAAAAAAGATAGAATATAGTTTTATCATGTCTCCAAAGACAACAGAAAATGTCATTTCAGGAAACACAGTAATCTTACAAAGCAGTGCTCTTGATAAGTGTAAGTAGTGGGGAAGGAGCTGGGGTTAAGGTGAAGGGCAAATCAGACTGAAGATTATTAATTGCAGCTTATATAGACATCTCATATCATCTTGAAGAAAATATTTGTGATATGCAGGCATGACATTTTTATAACTTTTGTAAAAGTAAAAACTTTTAATCATTTCCCCCCCTTAATTCTGAGCCATACTTTCAAATATATTTTTCACTCTCCTCCACATTTACTACTTTTTCATTAAATGAGTATTCATCAGAAAATAGATTTAATCTAGAAGGACTTAGTTATTTATAGATTTTTCTTTCTATTACCTTATCATCTGGCTCAGATGTTCATAGGAACTACTTAATAGACATTCATGTTTATATGAAAGTGCTTCCAAATATTTGTTGAACATCTTTCTCTCTAGCAAGAACATCCACTGTGTTTGCTGAGTGAGGTTCTGTTTACAGTAGTATTACTTTCCCAGATCCTATTCTACATCAGAATTTTCCTCCTAATTTTATTAATTGTTTTCATTTTGGTCGTTGTTGTTCAGTTGTTTGGTCATGCTCAACTTTTCATAATCCTATTTTGGGGTTTTCTTGAGAAGAAATAGTTGGCCATTTCTTTTTCCAAGTCAGGTTTAAATGATTTACCCAAAATCACACAGTTATTACGTGTTTGAGGCTCTATTTGAACTCAGGTTTTCCTGACTCCAAGTCTAGCACTCGATTCATTGCATCACCTACTTGGGTGCCTTTCTTTTTATCTTATCTATATTTCTGAATATGTGTTTCTCCTTTTCTTATCCAAAAAGTCATCTATTATAGCAACAACGACAAAAATTAAGAAGAAAGATGGAAAAACAAAACACTTCAATAAAACCAGACAGTACATTAACTGGACCTGACAGTAAACACAATACCCATAATTCTTACCTTTGCAAAGAATGAAGGAAGGTTTATTTTCTCATCTCTATGGGTTCTTGCTTAACCATTATAATTATGAACTAGCATTATTAACAGAGATTGTAATCAGAGAGAGAGTGGAACCATTTTCAAATTCTCAAGGTAGGGTTATAATTTAGGATGAAGAACATCCTTCCCATGGTGTAACTGGGATGGCAAAAGGCTGATAATTGTCCTGTTTATATAGGACTTGATATTTTTCAGAATATTTTCCTCACACCCATCCTGTGAAAAAGTAAAAATATGATCATCCCTATATTGCAGAGAAAGAAACTGAGGCTCAGATTGACTGTCATGTAATTCAAATACATAGAATCATACATAGATTTAAAGTTAAATTGGTTCTTAAAATCGATCCAGGTCAACATCTTTATTTTAGAGATAAGAAAATGAAGACTCAGAGGAATTGTGACTTGCTGAGGTTATCTAGGTGGAAAGCTGAAGACCTGAAACAAGTCATATAGTGGGTACATGGCAAGGTCAGAACTCACTCAAATCTTGGCTTCTTGACCTAAAATCCAATGGTTTTCACACATAAATCAATAGGGATTAAGGTACTCAACAAGTATAAGGAACTCTGACATCAGGATGGCAAATGGATCAAATATATGGCTTCTGAGGTCAGTCAGCTGGTCAATAAACATTTTGTTTCAGGGAAACAAATATAAAGAATTTTTGGAATATAAAGAAAAGTGAAAAACAGTTTTTGCTCTCAAGGAGTTTATAATCTAATCAGGAGGACAACATACAAAAATAAGAAAAGAATGGGATTAAAAATTTAGGGCATGATGAATAGCAAAACTGATGTTATAGGATACTTTAGATATTTTTATTTCATTTGAGTGTCCAGACATCATGAGACATTATTGTCAAGAGATGGATAAAAAAAAATCTCGGTTGGAAGATGAATCACTGAGATTTAAATTCAATCTCTTATGCTTACTATTTATGTGACCTTAAGTAACTTCCTTAATCTCTCCCATCCTCAGTATCCAGATGTGTTTGAAACAAAGCAAAACAAAACAAACAAAGAACATACCAAAATAAAAAGGGGTGGTGGTGGAAAAATAACGACACATCTCAAAAGATCATTGGAGTGATCAAATAAGATGATGCATAAAAAGTATTTTGCAAATCTCAAAGTGTTACACAAATGTTTGCCATTATTTATCTTCTTATTATTATTTGGAAACAGTGATATGATTTCTCATCTTGCTGTATGGAAGCAATAAGAAAGAAAGGAATAATAATGAAGGAAAAGTTAATAGTTGAATATAATTCAGCAATCTGAATGATTTTTGAAAACTGTTGACAAGACTAACATAGCAAAGACAATGGAGAAGTTGTCCAGTCTTAAGCATTCACCAAAAGACAGTGTGAACCCTGAGTTTAGTTGTCTGATTATTGACAAATATCTTAACCTCTCTGCATTCAGCTTTCTAATCTGTAGTATAGGGACAAAAACATCTGCAGCACATTGTTGGGAGGCTGCAGTGAAATAATGTACCTAAAGCACCTTACATCTCATCTATTTCTCCACCCTTATTATTCATATTCCATTTCTTTATTTTGAAATGTGTTCTATTTTGCTAGAACTATAAAAATTTATTTCAGTAATTTTTATTTGCTTTGATTGGCTACTTTTAATTATGTTTACCAAAGAAACATGTTAATTTTTTTATGCACCACTTCATTCAGAATTGCATTGGTATTCTTGTTTTTTTTTTTTTTTTAACACAAACTTGTTCAATAAATGTTGGTTTATTTGTGGGATACCAACATCTGTTTCTAAGCACTGTAAATTACCACCATCTGTCCTCATTCTTGGTCACTAGTACAAAATCTTAATGTAAATCTTGAAATCTTCCAGCTGTCAAGCCAAACCACATTGTAAGCTAGCTGGATCTTGGGAAGAGTGATCGCCAAGAGTTACGAAATCTCAGTTGCATTTAAAGTTCTTACATTAGCTAACTATAATCTTGAGGAAGTCATTTCAACTCTTTGGGACTAGGTTTCATAAACAAACAAACAAAAAAAGAGCTCCTCCCTCTCAACTCCCTCTTATAGAGTGGACCAGGTGATGGCTAAGGACTAAAAATTTTTAGGATATTCAGTCATCAATGAATTATCAGGCACCTATTTTATTGCAGACATTGTGCTACAAGAACAGAAGTAAAACAGTTCCTGCTATCAAGGTGGGGCTTCTGGCATTTTTGCTATTCCTCTCCCTCCAATCTTTCTCCCACCCTCTACTTTCCACCCCCAATCCATCCTATAACCAAGCAGGGGCAGACTGCCAGCAACACTGATACAACTGGGTTTTCCCTTTTCTATTTGCTTTCCTAACTTAGTCTGGCCCCAGTCTCCTCAGGTTCTCTGGTTTTTATCATCTGCCCATTCCCTACAGACTCTTCAGGACCCCTGGTCTTGCCATTTGCCCCAATACTAAATCTTTAGGACTTCCAGATCTTTTCACTTGTAGCTAAATTTTCTTTGGAGAAGCTAAATGCCACAGAGGATAGAGTGCTATGCCTGGAGTCAAGAAGCCTCATGTATTTACTAGCTTTGTGACCCTGAGTAAATAACTTAATTTTGTTTCCCTCAGTTTCTGTAAAATAGAGAAGAAAATGGCAAGCCATTCCAGTATCTTGACAAGAAAACCCTAAATGGAATTGAAGAGTCTGTCACCATAGAAACACTGAACAACAATAAAATTTTCTTTTGTGTATATTCATTCTCCCTCAGAGTATTCACTCTTTGAAACCTGCAGATTAACTCAGCTTTTATACTCAATAACTCCTCAGTACTCTTCTTTGCCTTTCCCCATATCATATGATTAGAGAGCTGGAGGGTGGAACAAAGAACTGCTCCCAAAGCCTTCCTTTACAGAAGTTTAAGAATTTTCCAGCCAGCTCTTCATTTTCTACCAGCAGTTCTGTATGATCTCTACTCCACAACCTGCTTGCCAGATACTCTCCAACAAATCTCCATTCCTGTCCTTTCTCCTTCCCCCCCCCCCATCCTTTCCTTGTATTGTCTGTCCCTATTAATTTGTAAGCTCCTTGAGGACAGGAAACAGTTAAAATTTTTTTCTTATTTGTATCATCAGTATTTAGCATAATGCTGGCACATAGTAGGTGCTTAATAAATGTTATTGACCACAATTATTATGTATCACCTATGCACAGTGTTTGATACATAGTGCTTCATAATTTTTTATTTGTTCTTTTATTTATTCATATTCATATTCATTGTGAGGGATAGAAACTGAATTGCTTCCATTTGAATTGTTTTAGGAAGATCCTGAAGATCCCCTGGAAGGATGAGATACTACACACTGAGGTCCTTTTTTGAACTAAACTTTCAAGCATTTCAACTTGACTGCAGAGAGTGAAACTCTGTTAGGTTAGCCGCATTGTTTAATTGCCAAATGTACACTTGTCAAAAAGATTATTTTATGAAGAACTCACACAAGGCAAGTGCTTATAAGGTGGTTAGAAAAAAATGATACAAGGACAGTCTCAAGGTGTCTCTTAAGAACTTTAGGACTGATTGTATAACATAGGAGTCATTGACACAAGACTGCCCGGCATGCCGTGTTCTCATCAGAAAAGGTGCTGTGTTCTATGAGCAAAGTAGGATTAAAATAGCCCAAAAGAAATGCAAAATACTCGAAATTAGAAAAGCCACCCAAATTTTCATAGGGACTATTTGTGTCTGACCTATGGCAGAGCATTCCAAGTTCATATTGGTCTGATCAGCCACAGTTGGGCATGCTGTAACTTGACTCTAATGTTATGATGTTATTTGGTCCTCTTTGAGAATGAATGATAATAACCAACATACCAAATATATAGATATATAAAAAATATACACAAAGTGATTTTGAAGGGAAAGCAATACTTCCTAAGAAACAGTGGTTTCAGGAGAATAAGGAAAAGCTTTCCTACAGAGGATAATGCCTTATATGAGTTTTTTAAAAAAACTAGGGATTCTAAGAGAGAATGCATTCCAGGAACAGAGAATATTCAGCACAAAAGCTTGACAAAGGTGGGAGATAGAGTTCTGGGTGGAAAAAACATCAAAAGGACTTGAGATCACATTTCCTGTGAGAGCTCAAAGCAGCACATTTATTCTCCCTGTGGCTTAGTATCCTCATGTGTAAAATGAGAGATTTGTGGGAAATAGTCCCTAAGATCTCGACTAGTGCTAGGATTCAAGAATCTGGACTTAATTTTTGACCTTAAGGAATTTGAATAGTTCAAGCAGCAAGCAGCAAGTTCCTGCTTGTCAACTCAGTTATTTCTTGTGACTGAAATATTCAGCAACTATGTTGGCAAAAAGCACAATGTTAAGATTTAATTCACACTTGGTACTAATTACCTGTCCCCAAACCTACTGAAAATGAAGTGAATGCAAGAAAATTCCTGGAAGTTCTCTTAATTTCCTGTTATGCCTACATAACATGTAGGATTCCATGGTTCTTCCTAGGGCAATCTTTATAGATCTGCATAGATCTATAGATTTATTTTAGATTAATTCACATTGGGGTTTTAGGACCATTAGCATGTGGAATTTTTAATAAGGGATTACAAAATATTCAATCACATCACATTTAGAGTTGGAAGAAAACTTTGAAAACATTTAGGATGATGAAGAAACAGCATCTCAGATGGGTTAGAGAGCCAGAAAATCAGAGCTAGAAAATAGCAGAACTAGGTATGAAATCTAGATTCTCTGACTCAAAATTCATGATTCTTTTCACTGTACTCACATGCAACATCATACTCAATAACACTGTCAGTGATGTCTAACCATGATGGAAACCAGTTTGGAAAAATGCCCCCAAAGTCACTAACTGTTCTTACCCTTTGACATAATGATAACACTCTGTTCTATACCTCCAAGAAAAAGAAAAGGAAAATGATCCATATAAACACAAATATTTATAGCAGTGCTTTTGTATTAGCAAAGAATTAGAAACTAAAGAGTACCCAACCATGGAGTAGGGCAGCTAGATGGCACAATGCATAGAGCAGTGGGCTTGAGTCAAGATACATCTTCCAGCCTTCAAATTGACCTCCAATATTTACTGGCTGTGACAGCCTGGGCAAGTCACTTAATCCTGTTTACTTCAGTTTCCTCATCTATGAAATGAACTGGAGAAGGAAATGACACATTACTTCAATATCTCTGCCAGCCCAAATGGGATCACAAAGAGTCAGACAGAAATGGAAAATGACTGAGCAATAGCAAAAGAATTGGGGAATGGCTGAACAAATATGAACATAGTGTGACACTACTGTGCTACTAGAAATGATGAAATGGATGCTATTAGAAAGAACACTGGGAAGATCTCTATGATATGATACAGAATGAACTACAAGCCATGACAATTTATAACTAACAACACTATAAATAAAAATAACTTTGAAATCTCAAGCATTTTTATCAATACAATGACCAGTTGGGATTCCAGGAGACTGAAGGTGAAGCACGATAGAGAGGTGATAGACTCAGGGTAAAATATAAACCATACGTTTTTGGATATAGCCAATGTGGGATTTTTCCTCCCTTGATTATGCATATTTATGATAAGGGGAAAATATCTCTGCAGATGTCTTTCATCTCTAGGCTTAACAGACACATCCCACAGTATTGATTGATGTACACTGATTTTCTTCTCCATGGCCCAGCTGCTGATTGTATACATGGGAGCATTAAAAAACATTCAGGTTCCCACAGCTTAGTAACTATATTCCTGTGGGACATCAAGATACTTAAATAGCAGCCAAAATTAGACTGGAACAGCAGCTCTGGTCTCAGAGGACCTATGTTCAGATCTGCCACTTCCTTTCTTTTATATTAGTCTCTTTATACTAATGCTTTCTTCCCCCATTAGAATGTAAGATCCTTGAGAGTAGATTGTTTAGATTACTTGTATTTATATGCCCAGTTTGGTACAGTGCCTATTAAATGCTTAATAAACTGTCTCCCCTCTTCTCTCTGTCTCTCTTCTCTCTCTGTGTATATTTCTCTCTCTCTCACAAATACATACAAATATATATCCTCAGTGCCTTGAACACATGTTTATTTCACAAAGAGCTGACCAAGATTTAAAAAAAAGATTAACTGGTGATTTTATTTTTATTGAGAACTCCCCTGAAGATCAATATGCAACAGAATGTTCAGGAATTTATAGCTCTAGAGATTTGTCATCAGCCCTTTGCAACTAAATGATTTTGTTCATAGGAGATTATGATTAGTTGGATTAAATAGAATTTGATAAATATTAAATCCTATGTGGAATATTACACATAATTTGCCTTAATGTAAAAATAAAATAAAATTCTTTGCTATTCCCTACTTAAGTTTAATTGGGAATGGATGTTTTACGTGTGTAATAAGGGAGAAGCAATTTTGTAAATGTAAATTTATATCTAACATTTAAGAATCCAGTGCAAAAAAAACCCTTGATAATCTATGTACCTAAAATTAAAGATGGAAACAATATTTAGGAAATATGGGTTTGGAAATATTTCTATATTTTAGAACCACAGAATTAAGAGGTATTTTCATTTGTTTGTTTGTTTTGTGGGGTTTGGTTTTGTTTGTTTTTTGTCTAATCTGTACCTAAACAAGAATCTTGTCTACAGAATCTCGGAACTGTTGTCTGTCATTTGCTGCTTGAACATTCACAACAAGAAAATATTCACTCAGTCAATTTATAAACATTTATGAAGCACCTACTATGTGCCAAGCACTGTGTTAAAGTTTGGGGATACAATGAAAGACAAAATACTATTCCTGGCCAGAGGAGCTCACAATCTAATGGGGTATACAACATGTAAATAGCCATGTACAAAGAAACAACATATAGGGTAAATAGGAAATAATTAACAGAGGGAAGGCTCTAGAGTTGCGGTATTGGACAAAGCTTTCTGTAGTAAGTAAGATTTTAGTTGGAATTTGAAAAAAAGTAAGAGAAGTTAGTAAATAAAGATGAGCGGGGAGAACATTTTAGATATGGGAAATGAAAATGACCACAGTTAGGAGAGAAAGTGTCTTGTATGAAGAATAAGGAAACCACAGTTACTGAATTATGGGATAGGAGTGAGCATTGTAAGGTATAAGAAGACTGGGGGATGGAGGTGGGGGTGGACTAGGTTATGAAGGAATTTGAATGCCAAACAAGATTTTGTATTTGATCCTAGAAGATTGTAGGGAGTCAGACGAGTTTATAGAATAGGGGAGTGAGATGGTCAGATATTCACTTTAATAAAATTATCTTCCAAGGCTTCCTATTCACTTTTAGATAGCATTAATAGAGAATTTTCATTGATATCAAGTGATGGTCAAAGTATACTGAAGGGCAAGGAGATATTTAGTAAAATAAAAGCATCTTTGCAGATCCTTGATTCCTGAATGTTCTTGTTTTTCCCACTTGGGTACTGATACGGAAGGTATTCTTGCCCTATCTACACTTGCTTCAGAGAAAGTCAGGAAACATTTCCATTTGTGCTGAGGCTCAGGTGTAGTATCATCAGATTTAGAGCTGAAAGAGACCTAAGAGAACATGTAATCTACCCCCTCATTTGGGGTCTTCCCGAAAGAATTCAGTCTTTATAAGCCTAAACAACATGTATAGCTTATTCAGTCCTCAAAAGGACTTGGAAAATGTATAGGCATTCTATAGCTGATGACAATTTGATAACCATGTGCTGCAGAGGAGTTTTTTGGATTGCCCATGGAACTAAAATGGGGATGCATTAAAAAAGCAAAAACCAGTCAGAGTAAGTTTCTTGTTCTTTTCCTCCTTGGAAGTATTCGAAGACATAGACACTTTGTAAACCGTTAATTGGAGAGAAGCCTTGTGCTTGTCCCATTTGAGGCTGATATATGGTGTGAGTTCCATGTTCTTGTCTAAGACGGAGTATGAAAGACAGCTGTGACTTTGTGAGCTTTGAAAGGTTAGAATGGTGAATAACAGAGGACAGAAAGTCCATATATTTAGAAGGCTCAACAATGAAGAATAACCTCAGGGACTCAATCCAATGGTAGCTGAAAAGAGGTCTCAGCTTGTGGCTATGCCATATTTAGAACAGCATGAAGAATATTATCTAGAAACCACTTTAATTTTGAGTTCACTTTTTCCAAGGCCTAAGATTGCATAAGAGAGAGTGTGTTCTTGGGTGCTAGGAGGAAATGTTTATAGTTCTTGCTATATCTTCAAAAAATATCCTTTGGAAGAATGAATTCATGCTAATTGGTTAAATTGGAATTGGGGCACTAATCACTGGGGGCTAATTGCAGGAGAACACACCAGAATGGGGATTTGAGCCAATATAATTTGAGAAAGTCATCTTGGTATTCAAGGTACTCTTGGAATCCTGAGGGAAGAATGTACCCAGCTTCCTTCTGGGAGAGGGAATTCAGAGGATGGCTACATACAGATGAAGGAATAGAGAAGCCCTAGAGTTATAATAATTTACTCAAAATCACAGGTAATGACAGAGGTAGGCTTTGAAATAATTCCCAATTGACTCCCAAACTACTACTCTTTCCATGGCATCTCACTGAAGTGGAACTTAAGGTTGATTTCAGATCCCTTTGCCCCATATAAGTCTTTTCCTCCCTATGTAAAATTTTGATCTTTAAGCCCAACATATTTGGGGCAAAACCTTAATATTGCGTGTGTGTTTGTGTGTGTGTGTGAATTCAGACAGAGAAAGAAATAACAAGAAAAATTATATTATTACTTATTAGTAGTACTATTGCACTATTATTATTATTATTTACATACCTTTCTATACTGCCTACTTCTAGTAGTCTCTATAAAGAGGCTAGGATAACAATATCCCCATAATCCAAGTCTAGATGATCGATGAAAAGAACAAGCATCACAGCTTGATCATAGATTTCTAATGAGAGCCACAACGAATGAATGAAAAGGGTCCATAGTCTCTTAGAACCATATATGTAGGGCTGGAAAAGACCTTAAAGGTTACCTAATCCAATCTTCCCATTTTACAGATGGAGAAGCTGAGACAGGGGGTAAAGTGGGCTTGTAATAGTGGGTCAGAGGATGCAGAAAGCAAGCTTTGCTATGTTATTTTGTTCCTCTCTGATCTTTAGTGTTTTCATCTTTCAAATGAGGAGTTTAGATTAGAATGTCTTTTAAAGCTCAGATTGCCCAGCTTAAACAAAACAAAAACAAAACAAAACTCTTTGGTTTTATGAAAGATTGAGAACAGCAGGCTTATTTCTCCATATTTTCTACATAATTGCAAACATTATGAATGCACCAAATACTTTCACCCCTCCTCCCTCCACAAACTGCCTATTCTCACTCAGGTGTAGCTTACTAATCACTTGTTAGAAAAAAGGCTTTCCAAAAAGAAAGGCAGAAAGGAAGGAAGAAATGAAGTAGGGAAGGAAGGAGGAAAGGAAGGATGAGGAAAGGAAGGAAGGAGGGAAGGAGGGAAGGAGGGAAGAAAGGAAGAAAAAGAAAGGAAAAGGAAGGGAAAAAAAGAAAAGAGGGAGGGAAGGAGAAAGAAAGAAAGAAAGAAAGAAAGAAAGAAAGAAAGAAAGAAAGAAAGAAAGAAAGAAAGAAAGAAAGAAAAAGGCATTTGAAGATCTGTACTATATTACTGTTAGTAAGCTTTTTCTTTCTCTTCCATCCTTAGAGATTACGAAATTTATGGCTAGAAGGCTCCAAGGTGGTTATTTAATCTAATTCCCTGTTTTTTAGACAAGGAAACTGAGGCTGAGAAGTTGGGTGATTTATTTACCCACAGTCACATATGCAACAAATAACAGAGCTGGATTGGAACAAATTGAGTATTTTCCCCATTATATCATACTGCTTTTCAGATGTTATGTAAATGTGACTAACAGGGGACATCTGGTTATATCCACATTGTAACACATTTCTTGACTTTTTCTTATCTTTCTTTCTTTCTTTCTTTCTTTCTTTCTTTCTTTCTTTCTTTCTTTCTTTCTTTCTTTCTTTCTTTCTTTCTTTCTTTCTTTCTTTCTTTTTTCAGAATCCAAGCAAAAATTCATCTATTCAGCCTCTGCTTGTCACTGTTTAAAATGCATTTTAAGAAGAAAAAATGAGAAAACTCATTTAAGAGGAGTGGTCTGGAAAATTCTATCATTAATGGGGAAAAAACATTAGGCTAAGATCAGAACTCACAAACCTACTCATCATTCACAAGATCTCTCTTGCAGTTTGATGGCACTTCTATGTTGGGCACAGTACCCGCTCCCACTCACATGATAAGACAGTGTCCTATTTCCTTTTTCAAAGTAGAACTTTTCATTCAGTATATTAGGTCGTCTGTTAACAAGAGAAAAAATAAAAAAGAGTGTGGTTGCAAGAAGAAAATGGAGGTTAATTAAGTTTTTCTTATGAAAATGGCCTTTTTGAGAAAAGTAAAACTGCTTTATTTGACAATTCTAAAATAGGGTGATAAGTTTGAGTGAAGGGAAAAGAGAAAATCTTTTCTTGCCTTTTTTGCCTCCTTTTTTGGAGTGTCCTGTCTGTTACTTTACATAGTTCTGGGTAGAAGGCATTTTATGTCCATTGAGAGAATCTTTGCCCCAAGCATCAAGCTCCTTAGGAGAGAGCAGCCTACCAGTAGCTAATCTTCTCAGGCTTAATATTTTCTTCAAGATGTCTGATCATTGGGCTTGGGGTCTTCTTAAGTGGCCTGCCATCTAACCTATAGTGAGGATTCCTTAGGATTTTCTGATTTTAATTTACACTACAGAATATAGCTGGTCATTATCAATGTCAGAGCTATTTGCCCAATAACTCCCCAAGATCTCCTTCAGGGCTCAGATCAATTGTCTCCTTCATGAAGCCTTTTCTATATCTTCCCCAATCCCAGCCACTAGCACACCTCATTTTCCAAATTACCATGTATTCATTTTGTATCTATCTAGCATTTTCTCATATGTATAGATATTGCCTCTTCCTTTAGAAGGATGGTAAAGAATTGTTTCATTTTTATCTTAGTATTTTCAGGGCTCAAAGCAAAGCCTAGAGTCTAGGGAGCACTTAACAAATGGATTTAGATGGTAGGGCCCTGAGAGACTATCTACTCCAATCTTATTACCCAAATGAGGAAACTGAGACACACAATTGACTTGTCTGAAATCTCATAGTGGCAAAAAGTGGGATTCAAGGACAGGTCTTTCCTTTCAACTACATCACACTGATTGATCATCAGAACAAAAGGCTGTGCAATGAAAATTGCAATGACATTGCATCCTCAATAGATTCCTAAAAGCAAGATATTAAAGCCAGCAAGCATTTATTAAACATTTACTATGTGCTAAGTGCTTGGGACACAAAGAAAAGAAGACTGACTTTGATAACAGAAATATTTTTGAAGAAGCTTAAAAGATCTGATAGTTCTTGTGTCTCTGGTTTTCTCTTTCCCTCTCCTGTATCCTCCAGGGACCTCCCCTTATACTTGTGAATATTAATATTGTCTAACAATATCTCAGCTGAAATTTCACTATGTGGTACATTGGGAAGAGTAATTGGTTTGGAGTTAGAGCTTAAATTTATTAGAGTGTAAGCTGCTTGAAGGCAAGAGCTAATTTTTTAAATGATTTTTTTAATTAAAATATGCTTTAAGTGATAGAATGTATATATACTATTCTTTTTTATGGCTTTTTATTGACAGAACACATGCATGGATAATTTTTCAACACTGATCCTTGCAAGCACTTCTGTTCCAACTTTTCCCTTCTTTCCCTCTACCCCCTCCTCTAGATGACAGGCAGTCTTATACATGTTAAACATGTTAAAATATATGCAAGAGTTAATTTTTACCTTTTTTTTTTTTGTAGTTCCAATGATTAGCAGAGTGACCTGGCACACAGTAGCCATCTAATTAATATTTATCAATTGATTGATGACAGCCTACTATGTACTACTGGTATGACTATGGGCAAATCACTTCAATTCTCTTCCTTTATCATCTATAAAATGAGGGGGTTGGATTAATTGACTTCTGGGTTTCCTTATAGTTCTAAATCTATGCCAGGTATAATTATATAGCATATGATATATTCAAATCTAAAAATCCATGAAATTTAAGACTTCATATTCTCTGAAGAAATGAACTTGTATCCATGATTAAAACACTATAAGCTAAAAATTCTATCAATTGAAGGAATCTCTGCATAAGGTGACTTTATATCAAGACCTGAAAATCAGGTCAAAAACTAACTTTTGTTAAACTTGTGGACCATAGAATTCAAGACTGGAACAATTCTTAGAGATCATCTATCTTATCCACTTTCTTTTGCAGTATGAGGAAACTGAGAAAAGTGACTCATCTATGACTACACAGGTAGATGAATAATGGAGTTTAGATGTGATTCCAAATAATTGCCTTAAAACGTATGTGCATCAAACTTGATGGACTAACCACAGAACTAAAGTTTTTAGAAGCTCAGATTATCTCATCCTTTGGTCACTGGACTGTGTCATTCTGGATCTCTGCCAAGGGCATAAAGCCTTCTCTGCATCCTGTGTTTCCTTTTGGCCCCACTTCTCCAGATTTCTCTTTAGATGAAGAAATATAACACCAACACTTCCATAGTAATGTTGATTTGTTGACACAAAATTGAAAATCCAACATTCATCTAAAGCTTTGATTGCTTTTTTGTTCCATCTTTGAGCCATTTGACTTAATAAGATACCTTAGGAACAGAAGCATCAGAAAAAACTCCATGGATTATTCTAGTCATTTTAATTTTTGCCAAATTTAAAAACACACCTTCATTCATTCACTCATCCATCTTTCTTGTCTTTCAGCAGGAATCTCTTGAGCCATCTATATCAAATTATTCACTCCGTTGGATTATCTGACATCCCTCTAGTTAAGGTCTTGGAAAAAATCACCAAATCTCTGTAAGTCTTGGACTCTTCATCTATAAAATAAGGGGGACTGGATTGTACCTCTTAATTTAAGAGACTCTAAGGTGCCTTCTAATTCTTAAGTCTATGATCCTTTTGTCTTTTGTTGTTTGTTTCAACTTTGAGTTTTGGATGACACAATCTAATTTTGGTGAGTTCTCTGATGCTAATGAATGGTCCATTTTTTTTTCAGATTAGCGGTTTCTGTGTAATCACACCAACTACTTCCTTCCCTCATGAGAAATAGTCCCTGCCTAGGTCTTCCTTCCATCAGCTTCCTGGTTCCCTAGAGCCATGAAGCTTTAAAAGAGAAGGGGAGAAGGATATATCAATGTCATGGGGCTCAATGTCTTCAACTGTGACAGATATCCAGTTCTCAGAATGATTTCTGAAGTTGATGATCTATAGTACTTTTCTGACTCGACAATGTCCGATGAGGGAATTTAATTTCAGAATTTATCACCTTGTTCCCTGAGTGCTTTTCTTCCTTCCTCAAAACTCTCTCTCATTCCCACCTTTTTTGCTCTTGGCTATTCTTTCCATCTTTTTCTTATTCCTTTCCCTTCCTTTCCCTTCATCATTTCCTCAACAGGAGAAGAGAGTGGGGCATAATGAAAATAGAACTGTAAACCTTGTGATTAAGAATTTTTGTCAGATTAGTAAGAAAGAAGGTGGCAAAACATGGGAAGCAAGAATGAGAGCTAAAAAGAGAACTTTAGGAAAGAAGAAACCTCAATGGAGGAGAGAGTTCTGGAATTCTGAAAGAGAAACTTACTGTGAGAGAGAACTGCTAGTAAGAAAAAGGAAATCCCCCATTGAGGAAAATAGTCTCCTTTTATGAAGAATTCTTAAAAATACACAAAGATGGTGCATAGCTCATTTGGCTGAAGAAATTAAAGGAAGAAAAAACAAAGTGGGAAAAGCAATGGGGGACGGAACTAGGTGGAAACTGAGAACAGTAAAAGAATTTTTCTTCTTTTTCTTAAAGCTTTTTATTTTCAAAACATATTCATGGATAATTTTTCAGTATTGACCCTTGAAAAACCTTGTGCTCCAAATTTTCCCCTCCCTAGATGACAAGTAATCCACTAAATGTTAAATCCAATATATGTAAACATTTATACAATTATCTTGCTGCACAAGAAAAAGCAGATCAAACAGGAAAAATTGGGAAAGGAAACAAAATGCAAGTGAATAACAACAAAAAGAGTGAAAATGCTATGTTATGAAAGAATTTTTCTAGATAAGGTATAAGCTTCTTGAGGTTCACTTATTGATTGAATGGTATGGATTGACAAGAATGGCAAAGTTTTCCCATGGACAAACAAAAATAAATTCAAAGGGAAAAAAAACTTCTTAAGGAGAAGTTATAAATTAGATCGACTTTTTTTTTCTTATTCCAACTTTATTTCAAAACACCCCAAATCCATGAATTCCCAGGGAATATCTCCAGTATATTTATGTGAATTGTTCTTTTGGTAATTCAGCAAATTCATGCATTAAAAATAAAAATTCATCCTGCTTTGTTATTTTTCTAATTTTTTTTTTAATTTGAAGGACAGGGATAGGAAAAAAAACAGACAGAAAGACAGACACACAGATAAACACAGACAAATGTGAGAAAGAGAAAAGGAAAGAATCAGAGACACACAGACACACACAAAGAAACAGAGAAAGAGAAAGAAATAGAGAAACAGAGAGAGAGAGAGAGATACACAGAGTCAGAGATACAGTTAAGCATCACCGTGGCAGATACTATGCTAAATACAGGCTTAGAAATACAAGCAAGATAGTGCCTAATGTCAAGAAGTTTATATTGTAATGGAAAATGAGAAAGTCAACACAAAAATTGTAAGAAGAATGGGGAAGTGGTACTTTTTATTATGTATTTATTCAATAGACACCAACATTTCAAAATTTAAAAAAGAGGTTACATATATATGAAATTCTGTTAAAATTAAAAAAAAGTTTTTTTTTAAAAAAAAGTATTATATGTAATAAACTAGTTTTTCCTCTAATCCCTTCCCCCCAGTAGTGGTCAGACCTTATCTATTATCGTATCTGATAGGACTTGGTTTCACCCAGTCTTTCAGATAAATCATGTTTCTGAAAAAATATCCTGATTCATAGTCTTTCAGCAATTGCAGGCTTGAATTGGGGGAGGATAAGGGCTAGAGTGGGGCAAAGGGCCATTCAGTTTCCCTGAACAGAAAGGAACAAAACCTCGCATAACAAAGGAAAGGACAAGTTTGTATTTCCTGTTTCTCCCCTCTGTCCTCTGTTCATTTAGGGTATGGGGTAAAGGTAAGTGAAAGCAAAGCTTTGAATTCATAATTATCTGCATGATGATTTATTACATTCACAATATTATTGATTTAGGATGAAAAGGACTTGGGGGATGCCATCTAATCCAATTCCTTCCTTGTATAAATGAAGAAACTGAGACACAGGACAGTTGATTTGTCCAATGTTTGTAGCTAGCAAGTATAATAGGGTTGAACAGACCCCAATTTGCTGACTAGGGCATTTCTAAGGGAGCTGGGATTATCATCAATGTCTCTCTGGTTTAGGGTATGCTATGCACTGGGGCAGTGCTGAAAGACTTGCATTTTTGGATGGTTCCCCCCTTTTTTTTTATTCCCATGATTCTAGGATTATGCTGAAGATTGAGGACAAGCTTAGAAGAGCCCACTCCATAGGGAAATAATTTTGTCTCTATTCAGCACTCTTTGGAATATATTGCTTGGGATTCAAATATCTTCTCCCTTGGAATTCCAGCAAGGCAGCAGAGGGAATTTCTCTCTCTTCCTTCCTCAGTTATGACAGCAAGAACAAGAGAACCCAAGAATGATCAGAGCTCCAACCTGTGACTATTTCTTCCATTCTGTGGTTTCTGTTGCTTTCCATTTTGTGTTCACTGAGCACAGATGACTAAGCAATGATCCTGAGATGGTTGTTTCTAGTCTTGGCAGCTTTGTGAGCTTGAGACTTTGGAAGTTCCACAATCAAGTGCTTATTGCCAGTAGGAAGTGATTTCTGCAACTGCAGAATTACTCAGAGATGATAGCATCACAGCAAGATGATTCTACAGTTGAAGACCTAAAGTCTAACCCATGCCCTGGCTTACTTGGAAATCGGGACTGATGAACTATGCAGGTAACATAAGTCAGAGTGGGAAATGAAATATCTATTCAGTAGGTCCCCAAGTCTTCTATGGTTCTTGTATCTCAAAATAGTAGAGCTGCTTTACTGTTTAATATTTGAAGTATTTGTCATCATGTACTAATGAGTTTGTGTTTGTGTTTATGAGTTTGTGTGTGTGTGTGTGTGTGTGTGTGTGTGTGTGTGTGTGTGTGTTAAGCAGTTCTTTTGTGGAAGAGAACTAAATAGCTGTCCTATATCTGCTATTTGCTTTCCTGTATAGTGAAAACCTTTCTAGAGTATATCTTAACTCACTTTTTAGAAGATCCTAGATATAAGTTGTATAAAGGAGAGATTGTCTTTGAGGGAATCCAGCAGGAAAAATGAGCAAGAGAGTATGAAAAAGCCTGACCTTCTCTCTTTGAAGTAAGGCTCCAATAAGATTCATATTTGACTCCAGAGTAGGAGTCCATTGTTATAAAGAGCTCCCTATACATTAAAATGTACAGGGAACAGAAGGATTTGAATCTAGATCCTTTAAATCTAGAATCAATTCTCCTTCCACCATAGTATGTTGATGTATTCCTCTCTTAATGAATGAAAATCTACAAAGCATTTATTATATATCCAATATTGTGTTAAATGCTGAGGAAACAAGTACAAGAGCAAGACAAATACTACTTTCACGAACTTTATATTCTAGCAAGATTAGAATCATTCTAATCTTTTGCCAATTAAATAATGTTTTTGGTCTTGAGGGAAAGTTGGATTACAGTGTCTAATAGATTCCATGTGAGTCAAAGGCTAGAATATTTCATTCCAATTGCCTTTACAAATGGAATAGCTATTTCTTAAGAAGCCCTATTTTTGTTCTTTGGTTACTCTATGGAAGTGATATGGCAGCAATACCCACAGTTGGCCTTTGTAGTACACACACACACACACACACACACACACACACCACACACACACTCACACAGCCTTCATCTTGGACCCATAAAACATTCCAAGTATGATTCCCTTTTAATTGTAGATTTGAATATTCAACTTTATTTTAGGGCCATTTTCTCTCATTGCTTAGATGAAATATCATCAAGAAAGGTCTGCTCTGATAAAAAACAAAACAAAACAAAACAAAACAAAAAAACATAATGTCTTTATAAAGTTGCCCCGCCAGTAGAATTTCCCAATAGAATTGTTAAAGTAAAAGTATGGTGGCATGAATGAAGAGTCAGTCTAAAAGCCATAAGGACATGAGTTTAAATCCCTTATTTGACATACTTTGGCTGTGTGTCCTTGTGCAAATCACAACTTCTCAATGCTCTAGGCCACAAAGATGGATTGAAATATAATATTATTTCTGTGAGGCTAATGTAGCTTTTACTTATGAATTGTAGAGAAAACACTGATCTGAACTGGTAGAAGGTTTCCTCATCAGAAAATTTTCTTTACTAATGAAATTACAAATAATGAAAATTACCTTTACCTCTAGATAACTTGTTTATGACTTCTATCTTCAAACTGTCATGCCAATGAAATCACAAATTCAGGTCAAAAAACAAAATCTTTTTAATTGAATCTTAGCTGTGGACCTACAAGGGACCTCCCTATTTTATTGATAAGAAAATTGTGAGCTATATGGGTTAAATGACTTGTCCAAGATGAAATATTTATAATTGGAAAAGGAGATGGTCCAGTCCTGTAGTAAGAACAAGGGAATAATCAAAATAGAACTGGAATATTGCATTCGACTCCAGGGTCTTAGGTCAATTGTGATATAGAAGGGAGGGTTCTAGCTTTAAAATCTAAGGACCTTGGTTCAAATCCCACTTCTGATTCCTACAACCTTAGCCAAGCAACATATGCTTCTTAGGCGTATTAACCTCAATTAAATATTAAATGAGGCAGTTAACCTCATTTGTAAGTAATAGGGGTTAGACTTGATGTCCCCAGATATTCCCTCCCCCACAGTTAACCTGTGATCCTATGATATACACAAAGACACCATCAAGAATTAAGAGGATAAAAAAAATCATGGGATGGTTTTAATGGGCACCAGTAGAGGGAGTATCCACATGAGATCCTAGATCCATTGATGGTTTGAAATATAACATTATTTCTCTTGAGCTAATGGATACTGAAATGTCATTTTGCCTAGAATGATATTTTCATGGAAGCAATTAGCAACATTACAAGGTCTATTTCTGCAATATTCTCTAAAGTCAAATGTAATGATAGTTGGGGTCATGCATCACTTGAGATCATCTGTGGCAGGACTCTTGTGTGTTAATATGACTAATTGGGAGCAGGTCATATTTTTTCCTAATATATCCTTAGATGAAGCAAGTTATAAGTATATGCTAGAAGAACAGATGAGCAAATAGAGTACATGAAAAGCCAGCTGATGTTAAAGCACGGCAACCTTGCTTAATGCCTTATATTTCTATTCATGTATGATCTCCCCCGATGTGAGTACCCTTACAGCAATGTGAAGTGTGATCCATCTATGCCTTCCTCTTGTGTGATGTGTGCTTATATTATCCCTAAAATCTCTATAGAAAATTTCTGACATGTTGGGGTCTTTCCTTTAGATTTTTTAAAAAAATGTTTGAGTACCATTTCTGTCCATTTGCTGTCCCTTGTTCTAGCTATGTGATTGGTCTTTTTCTTTTCTTTTCTTCATAGTTTATTTCCTCAGGTGAAATACAAATGGAATTTTAAAGTCAGAAAATCAAGAAATCTGTCCCTTTGTTCTTCTGAATACTTCTCATTCTCTTGATACTGTGACATGGGCTATAATGATGATAAATGTATTTTTGCCAAAATTAAACAACCCCTGCCAAGATTAATATTGTGCAAACCTTTAATCTATCACAATAGTCTCAGATGCAAGACTAAAACAAACAGAGCAAAAAACAGCAATTTGCAAAAGGCATTGTAAGCAAGACACTGAAAACTACTTTTCAACCGACATTAGGTAGTAACCCACTCTTCAGGAAAAGAAAATATTTTCATTGCCTGAACCACTATAACAATGAAATTACAGCTCAATCTTTTGTACTAATTTACTTTCAGACAAACCACAGGGAGCAATGAAATATGTTGTGCCTTTATGAATATTGTATCATTTAAAATTAATTCTTAATCATTTTTTCTAAAAAGAATATTGCAATACATTAGGAGTGAAAATAATCTATCTGTATAGTACTCATCAAAAGGGGTATTTGTGCAAGTGAGTTCCAACATTCTGAGTTCTTTGATATTGGTTGCTGGTTGGTTGTTGTCCCTTTGTAACTGGATAGAATTAAAATAACATCACTATGTTGGGAGCAAGAAAGATACAATATATCTGACTGTGGCTGATCAGACATCAGTTGGGCACAAATAATCCCTCTGAACATTTGAAGTGAAGATGTATCCAATTTTGTGCATTTCACATTTCTTTTGAGCTATTGCAACTCTGGTTTTACTCAGATGTGGGCCTGCCGTGCTGGATAGTCCCGTGCCAGTGTCTCCCAGTCTCCCAATCAATTCCAAAGTTTGTTGATGATATGAATGAAAGGATATTGGACAATTAGTAGGAGATCTTGTGGTACATTGGAATGAAAAATGTCTTGGACGTTGGTTCAAATTTTTTTGATGCTGATGTACTGTATGACTGGAAAATTCATTTAACTCTCTAGGGGTTTATTTTGCTGATCAATAAAATGACGTCAAACTAGTTGGCTTATGAAGTCCTCCCTAGATCTAAATCTATAATCAGTTAATAGACAAATAATTATTAAGTGCCTACTATGTGTCAGACACTTTGTTAAGTGATGACTATACAAGTACAAAGGATAGAACAATTCCTGTCTTCAAGGAACTTATATTTAATGTGAGTACATATAAAAATATATGTATAGTATAAAGTTAATAAAAACAAAACATCATTTTTATGTAATTTTATATATATTTACTAGACATTTACTTATCTGCTAGTTCATTTATTCATTTATCAATTCATTTTCTATTATTTACTTATTTATTCATTCAGTATTTTAGGGAGAATGACATTAGCAGTTTAAAGAATCAGGTGGAATGGCTGAATAAATTATGGTATATGAATGTAATGGAATATTATTGTTCTATAAGAAATAATGAGCAAGCTGATTTCAGAAAAACCTTACAAGGTCTAAAAAGACTTACAAGATCTGATGTCGAGTGAAGTGAGCAGAACCAAGAGAACACTGCACACAGTAATAACAAGATTATGTGATAATCAACTGTGATGGACTTGGCTCTTCTCAACAATGCAGTGATTCAAGGTGATTCTAATCCACTTGGGATGGAAAATGCCATCTGAAGGAGGAGGAGGAAGAAAAAGAGGAGAAGGAGAAGGAAAAGGAGGAGGAAAAGGAAGAAGATAAAGAGGAGAAGGAGGAAAAGGAGGAAGAGGAGGAGAAAGAGGAGGAGGAGGAGGAGAAGAAGAAGAAGAAGAAGGTGAAGAAGAAGAAAGAAGGAAGAAGAAGAACAAAAAGAAGATGAAGAAGAAGAAGAAGAAGAAAAAAGAAGGAGGAGGAGAAGAAAGAGGAGGAGAAGAAGAAGAAGGAAGAGGAGGAGGAGAAGGGGAAGGAAGAGAAGGAGGAGAAGGAGAAGGAGGGAGAGGAGAAGGAAGAAGAGAAGGAGGAGGAAGAAGAAGAGGAGGAGGAGGAGGAGAAAACTATGGAGACTGAATGTAGATCAACGTATTGTCTTTTCACATTTGTTGTTTGCTTTTTTTCTTATTTTTTTCCCCTTTTGATCTGATTTTTTTTTTTTTGTTCTTGCACAGCATGATGAATATGGAAATATATTTAGAAGAATTGCCCATGTTTAATCTGCATCTAATTGCTTGCTATCTTGGGGAGAAGGATGGGGGGAAGGGAGAGAGAAAAAATAGGAACACAAGATTTTGCATAGGTGAATAATGAAAATTATCTTTAAGTAAAAAAAAAAACTATTAAAAAAAGAATCAGGAAAAACTACGCATAGAAGGTGATACTCCAGCTCACTTTTCCATACTCTTCATTCATCAATGCTTCCCCATCTTGCCCCTTCCTACTATTTGCCTAGGATAGCTAGGCCACTCAGTGAAAAGAGCACTGGGCCTGGAATCAGGAAGACCCAAGTTCAAATATAGACATTTACTAACTTTATGATCCTGGGCAAGTCACTTCATCCTGTTTATTTCAGTTTTTTCTTCTCTAAAATGAGCTGGGGAAGGAAATAGCAAACCACTCCAGTATCTTTGCCAAGAAAACTAGGTCATGGGTCAGATATGATTGAACAACAGCAGTGATGGAGAAAAATGTCCTTAGAAATAGGAAAACCTAGGCTTCACTCTCAATGCCTCAGGCATCTCTGTATAACAATCATTTACTAATCAATTCTTGCTGTCCATTAGTAGAGGAAGTTCCTCTTATTCCACAGTGCCTGCTGTTGGTCAGACATCAAAGATGCCAGTCATCCACTGCATCCAAGGCTATGGCCAGTCATCTTGATTTTTTGTCCTGCCACTGGACTTTGAAGACTTAAGAAGAGGGGCTGACAACTCTGTAACTCTGCCTCACTTAAATCCTATTCACACTTAACTCTCTACATCACTAGTAAGGTCATTGATCCTCTTTAAAAAAAAAAAAAAGAAGGATAAACAAAAATGTCTCATACTGATAAAATCATAGGCTCAGGACCCCTACCCTCTACCCCTAGTAGAAAAGAATGGATTTGAATATATTTTTTGCCAGTCAAGTAAATAATAATAGAATGTATATTTTCCTTAACATGCCATATAGTTGATTCTTTAGAAACTTGATTAAAACTTGTAAATGAGTTTTTTATATATAATAATGAAGACAACAATTATATTTGATCTTTATTTTTGTTTTTGCCTTTTTACAATTTGAATAATTTATATTATAATTGAAGAGAAAACAATTAAGAAAAATTCTTTCTAAATTAACATTTGAGTAGAAGCCTTAGGCTTCTGAATTGAAAATTTAGACATCAATTAAAACCATCTTCCAAAGTATTTACTCCTCTTTTAAGTGGTAATTCTCTTTCACAGAAATCTTCTTATTCCTTATCTTGCCCTCAGTCTGTGGCCTGCTGTCCAGTGTACAAAGCTCCTTGACGTGTTATCCCCCATCTTATTTAACCACTCAGGAGATGAATCACAGCTCTCTATAAAAAAGAATTACCACTTCTGGCTACAATTAGATTTGATTTATGACTGGTGCTCTCAGAATTGGTCTTGTGAATATAACTCTACTAAGGGTCACTTGGGAAGAAATTTGTTTTTAATTGTAAAGGATTATTTTAATTTTTCTTCGCTGGAACCAAAATTTTAGACTTGTACTGAATTCCTCCACAGCAAACCAACAACATTCAGTATTTTTGGCCTCTAAGTATTAGCTTATCATGTATATTTTCAGGCGGTATTAGGGGAAGATTTTCTGGGAAACATTTGAGAAAATCTGTGATTTAAGAATAAGTATGGCTATGTGACACTGGGAAAATCATTTAACCTTTATTGGCAAAGGGGGGAGAGAGAGGGGGAGAGAGAGAGAGAGAAAGAGAGAGAGAAGGAGAAGAAGAAGAAGGAGGAGGAGGAGGAGGAGGAGGAGGAGGAGGAGGAGGAGAAATATACAAGATAATTTCCAGTTCCATCTCTGACATTTATTATCTGTGTGGTCTTGGGCAAGTTATTTCCTCTCTAGAAATTTTCCTTACCTTTAAAATAATTAAATAACCTTTAAAGTCTCTTTCTCTTTGATTCTTTTGGATATACAATCCTGATGTACATGAAATTAAATGAGTAAATTGATCTTAATTATATTTACGTAGCATTCTCTTGTCTTTATTACAGGCAGGGTGGTACTAAATCTTAGATCAGGTTTTGATCTATTAAAATTCAAAATTAAAGTAAGACTTTCAGAAAGTCCTTTATTTAACATCAAATTGGGCTTTTAAAAAATAAAATAAGCAACATTTTTTAGACATGGAACACCAACCTAGATGTTAAATATTAGTGAATGCCTAAATATGTCTCTAAGTAACTTAGAAAAAAAAAAGTGTATTTGCCTTAAGTATGTGGGATGATGGATCAATCCTAGGAAGTACACAGGAACTCCTTAGAATGATATTTTTAAATGTATAAAATAAAATTGCGAAGGAAACAATCATATTGGAATAAAGTTAAAATATTTTAATTCCCCCACTCAATTTCATGGACCCTGGGTAAGAATTCATGCAGATAGATAGGCAATGTAGTAAGTAGTATCCTGGTCTTGGAATCAGGAAGATCAGAGTTCAAATACTTTCCCTGGACACTTACTAACTGTGTCTTTTAAACTCTATAGGCTTTGGATTTCTTTTCTGTAAAATGGGAATAGTAATAGTAGTAGTAGTAGTACCTATTTCATAAGTTATTTTGAGGAACAAATGAGATAAAACATTTATAAATCACTTTGCAGACCATAAAGCACTATATAAATGTAAGTTATTACTATTAGCTCTCTCTCTATGAATGTTTACTATTATTATCAGTTATATTAATATGTTCATTATTATTAGTTATATATGTCTGTGTCAATTATTATATGAGCTATATATGCATGTCTTATTATTACTGGCTATATATATGGATATATGCATGTTATAGTTTGGTCATTTCTAGTCATCCTTAACTCTTTATGATCCCATTTAGGATTTTCTTGGCAAAGACATTGGAATAGTTTGCCATTCCCTTCTGCAACTGAAACAAACAGGATTAAGTGACTTTTCCAGGTTTACAGGACACACACACACACACACACACGTGTATGCACACACTGACATATATAGGCATATAAATTATATGTATGTGAGCCCTAAACACAATATATCATAGTAGCAAAGCTGTTCCCACATAGAATGGGTCATCTTACAATCAAGATTCTTATCACCTTCTAATAGAAGCTGTGTGGTTTCTTGTCAGGGATGGATAGATAGTAGAAGAGAGGGCACCTACTTAAGTCAGGGTTGAACCAGAAGATTTCAGAAATTTCATAAACACTTTCCAAAAGAAATTTATATCCCATGTAAATTTTAAGTTTAAGCAATTTCTGTCAGAATAAAGAGAATAAATAAAAAAAATAATGTTTCTGTTAGGAGATCTTTGGAGTTAGAACTTTGTGATGAAATCCCCAAAAAGCAGTAGAAGCAAAATTTTCTATCCTGGAAGGATTTACTGATTCTGCTCATCTCAAGTCAGAACTAATAGTTGTATTCTATCTACTTAACTATGGGGCTTGTCAGATGTGTTTTTTTTTCCCCCTTATTCTAAATATTCTATGCCAACATCTTTAGACCAGAAGGTTCTTAACCATGATGGAGGTCTTGCCATGGAATTCTTTGGCAATATGGCAAAGCTCATGAATCTCTCTATACATATACATATATATGTATATATGTATGCATATATGTATGTATATATGTATGTATGTGTATGTGTGTGTGTATATATATGGATGTGTATATAAATGGATGATATATATCTATATATATATATATAGATATATATCATCCATTTTCACTGATTTGCTGAAACCTATCTCTGAACCCTTGCCCTCTGCTCACTGACCCTTTGAAACCTATCTCTGGCCAATCCTTGCTTTCAACTGTAAACTTCGATCGTAAGCTTCTTGAAAGGAGGGAGATTTTTTGTCTTTTTGCCTTCTCTATCATCCGCACAGGGCATGTCTAATAGTAAATGCTTAATAAATGCTTGTAAATTGTTTACTTTGCAAACTTAGTACCAAGTATAATGCCTTGTAGTTAGAAGATGCATAAGGAATAATGAATCAAATTTTAGAATAATTTGAATTCCTCTTAATTGTTTACTATGTTTAGGCAGAGCAGATCTGTTCATGTTTAGATAGTGATGATTATGTATAAATGGGCTGGCCACATGTACATAATTTGCAATGTATATACAAAATATAACATATTATAAAGCTCAAATTCTGAGACAACAGAGATCCTTTTATACTTACAATCCATGGTATCATATAGGTAAGTGATCTTCACTACTATTCAAAATAAAAATAATAATGCATCACTTCCATACAATACAAGAATATTAGGAAATACAAATTTCCATGTATCATGACCCCAATTAACCTGAAGTCTAGGGTATTCTACCTATTTTATTATAGATAATTAATTATAATATGCTGAATTATCTCTTCAGTGATAAGGATTTTAAAAATTGTTTCCTATGATTAATTTTTGCCCATGAGATAAATAATAGGAATTAATTTTTGTAAAGTTTTAGCAGGACCAATGCAATACTAATTAGAAGATCTTGGCTCTCTCATGTTCTATGGGAGCTGGAAGGGACCCCAGAATCCACCTGGTCTAATTCCTTCATTTTACAGATAAGGAAATGAGGCTCTGGGAGATGAGGTTACTTGTCTGATGTTACACAGGAAGTACTATAGACAGGGCTTAAGATCATTCCTCTGATTCTGGAACTCATGCTCTACACCATACCATACTACTTCTCCACATATTATCATGTTATTGGTGTTCCCAATCACCACATTTAACAAGCAACAATTAATTCAAACTAGTAGTTCCAGTTAAGTAGATATGCAATTGATTCTATTTCATTCCACTACATTACAATTTTTATCTTAAGTTCAGTAATCTCAAATCCTTATGAAAGTTTTAAATCACAGTTTAATTTTCATGGATCTTCAAGTTCAAAGGTTAGTGGTTCCCCTCTGCTTATATACCTTTCACCTCAGCCAGGTGTTCCCAATTACCTTCTCAGCATGGGATGACCTTCACAAGATTCAGAAATATCCTGTAACTCTGAGTGGAGCCAGAAAAACAACCTCAATTATTAATGTCTTTCTTTGTTCCTTGTGCTTTGCATCTGTCTGCTTCTGTCTCTTACATTATTCCAAGTCTCCTGATTGCTTTCTTTGCCTCCAATCTCTTCCTCCCTCTAAGTCATCCCTCACAAAGGTGCCAAAATAGTTTTCTCATATGATTTAATTACTTTACTCTTTGCTCAAAATCATTCTGTGAGTCCTTATTACAGATTCTTACAAACATTTCCTCTAAAAATCTGAGATACATTCTCCCACAAATGCACACAGAACATTTGGGGAAAATGAGAGCAAATTTCGAATACAGTAATGGTGGGAGCATACATGAAGGGGACAAATGCAAATAAAACAGCTGTAGACTGGAAAACTTCAATCTTTTCTTTCCTCATAGATTACTCATGCTTCTTCTCCCTTGGCATGAAGCATCTCTCTGGGGAAGGTTGCTTAGCTGGACTCCCAGGATCTACTTCTCTCATTTGTACAACTCTCAATTATAAAGGCTAACTATATCTTGAATACTTACACAACAGGGTTCCTTCTTGGTTGCCAGAAGTCCTGTTCTTGAAAGCTGCTTTCTCCTTTGAATGACTACTTCTTTATACCTGTGTGTGTGTGTATCTGTGTACGTGTGTGTGCACTCACCAATGGATGCAATGTCTTCTATTGTTCAAGTAGTCTTGGAATGTATAAGAGAGAGTACATGGAAGTGATGAGAGAAAAATCCTATTGGCCCTTTCAGGAGAATCCTCCAAAGAAAGCTCCAAAGAGGCAGCCAGGTAAACAGAATTCTGGGTATGCAGTCAGGAAGACCTGAGTTTAAATATAGCTTTAGACACTTACTAGTTGTGTGATCCTAAGTAAGTAAATTAATCTTCATTTGCCTTAATCTATTGAAAAAGGAAATGGCAAACCACTCCAATAACTTTACCAAACCCTTCCCCCACCCCAACAAAACCCATGGCCAATAATGGTCAATGGGAGGATCACAAAGAATCCTACACAAGTTAACAATAACAACAAAGCAAGCAACTACCTACTTCAACTACCAAACTTGCCTAGGACCGATTATTTAAAGCCCTAATTTATCTAATGTCTAATTTTTGCTCATCCAGTTAGATCCTTCCCTTTAATTCTACTAGAGGCATATATTCACATTTTATAAAAGAATCTTTGGGTCTTAATGTCTTTTTAATATCTTGTTACCTTTGTTACCTTTTTTTTAAAAAAAAATTTCTGTGACTACAATAACTAAGGGGGAACGGGAACCAATTTTCCCCATCTCCTTATACTGAAAGGGCTTTAATCTTAGCAATCCACAATGATACTCATCATAAGTGAACTGTCTACTTCAGGATGAATTCATTAAGTATGGGAATTCATGAAAAAAGAAAAATACAAAATGGCCTCAGTTTTGTGAAGTACATTCTATTTTTTCACTTATGATACCAGAGTTTGGAAAAGGGAACAGAGGGTACAAAGAATTACGGTTTTTAGAATGTCTCTATAATTTAATTTGGCTGTTGGTATTCTAAATGGGAGACCTTTGACCAATAACTGATAAATGAACACTCTCTCTAAGGAACCGAAGTATATAGATCTTATCATTTTTGCTATAAAGGAAATCAGAAGAAGGATGGAAGTTGTAGTTCAATGGGAGGCTAACTCACAGGTTCTCCTTGGAGGGGTCAAATAAAGAATGAGAGTAGTTGCTTTTATATCTCCCCAATGGTAAGAAAAAGCATCAATCATTTCATGGGACATTGAATCATCTCTTCTTATGGTGCTTAAGATGGGCATTTGCAAAAGGTCATGATGAAAATAATTGCAGCTTAACTATCAACATCTGTTACAGAGAATGAAGTTGAAGAAAAATTCTATGAAGACACTGGTAAGGTCTTCCAATATATTAGCATATGCTAACTCCAGTATCAAGTGATTTCAGTTCAGTGGTAGAAATTCATTAAATGAAACAAAAATACATGAAGAATAAAGAATTAGAAACCAATACACCAATGAATATTTATGAAACTTCTAGGCACAAGAGATACTAAGAAAAGCAAAATGAAACAGTCACTGGCCTCAAGGAGCTTATATTTTATAGGAGTAGACAATACACACATATGCAAATTTAGACAAAATAACTATATGCAAAATTTACTCAAGAAATTTTGGTGGGTAGGGTACTAATTAGCAAGAAGGATTAGAGTTTTGAAAAACTCTAAGCAGAATTGCATTCCAGGCACAAGGGACAGCCAGGATAAAAACATGGGGATGGAAAATGGAGAATCATATGAGTAAGGAACAAAAAGTAGACTAGTTTGGCTGAATTGTAGACTATGTAAGTTAATTTGTAATAAGACTAAAAAGTGAGGTTGGGATAAGGTTATAAAGACTTTTAAAAGCCAAATAAAATAATTTGTATTTTATTCTGGAGATGATAACAAGCCATTAGAATTTTTTGAATAGGGGAATGATATGGTTAGACTTAAGTCTTAGGAATTTAAATTTAGAACATATCTAGTGGAGGGATTGGAGAGGAAAGGAAGAAAGACTTCAGAAAGAAAGACAAATTTAGCGATTTTTGAAATAGTCCAGGCAAGAGGCATGAGAGACTGAATGGGGCTGGTAGCTATGTAAATGGAGGGAAAGAAGCAGTTGTCAGAAATGTTGATAAGGTCTGGAAATTGATGTACCCTATGGGGTAAGGGAGAGTGAGAAGTCAAGAATGACACTGGGTTGTGAACCCTGGTTACTGGAAAGATGGTGATATCGTCACAATAGTGAGTTTCACAGGAGAAGTGGACTTTGGGGAAAAGATTAGCAAGTTCTATTTTGGGCAAGATAAATTTGAGATACAGTACTCGGAGGACATTCAGATGGCAATTTCAATAGGCATTTGGTAATGTAAATGAAATGATAGGGTTAGATAAAGAGCTTGAGAGTCATCTGCATAGAAATTATAATTAGTTTATAGAAATTAGAAATTAAAAGAGAGAGACAGACAGACAGACAGACAGAGAGACAGACACCAAAATAGAGAGGCAGAGAGCAAGAGAGGTAGAGACAGAGAAAGAGAGACAGAGAGAGCAAGAGAGAAAGAATGGGGGGAAAAACAAGACAGAGTTAGAAGCAGACTGAAAAGAGAAAAAGAGAGAGACACAAAGAAAGAGAGACAGAGGCAGAGATACAGAGAGAGAGAGAGAGAGAGACAAAAAGAAAAAGAGAAGAGGGCCCAGGATACACAACTAATGGCATGGTGACTTTATGGAAAGATGTGGATTAGAGTTACATAAGATGGTCAGGCAGAAGTGAGTCTGGATCTCTGTCATCAAAAGTAACATCTTGATGTGATCAGATTCATTCGAGCATTTCAGTTCCAATAACTTGCCTCTTCCTATTTATTTGACTGTCAGCTCCTTGAGAAAAGGAACTGTGTCTTGTTTCATTTTTATGATATTAACATCCAGCAAAGATGCTTAATAAGTTTTTCTTGACTGGAATTGCCATCTGCTGCTCTCTTTCTCCACTTTCTATAGATTGCTCAATTCTTAAATGAACTTTTTTTTTTTTTATTATGATATGCCTTTCTTTGCCTTTCAGTATCATGTCCTGATTCTGGGCTAGCTAATCAACTTTTGATCCACTGTTAGTCCTGTCCTTTTTAGGGTCACATTAAATTTAAGAGTCTTAATTCTGGCCTCTAAATCTGCTCTTGATTTATTGTTTGGTCCTTGGCAGCTTTTGTCTCTGCTTCCCTGCTTCTGATTTCTCTTCTGGAAGTTAAGTGCAGTAATTTCAATTTTTAGACATATTCCTAAGAAATGGAAAGGGTTTTTTTTTTAATCAGTGGGGGAAAGGAAAAGAGTGGCACAGGAAAATGGGACACAAAAGAGAACATATTTACCATTTGCTTTCTTATCTTTTTATCTGAAAAAAAACCCTACTTAATATATAGAATAAGTTGACAAAATCAAACAGTGTATAAAAAGGTACAGTAAATTATTAGTAAAAAAAACTATTGGTAACAGAATCCAGAATATTTTTGTCCAATCAAAATTAAAACTAGTTTGTATTTATTTACAAAAATTTAATAGATTATCTGGGGCAGCTATCAGTGGATAGAGAGCACTGGCCTGAAAACCAGGAAAACTCATTTTCCTAAGGTCAAATTCAACCTTAGACACTTATTAAGCTTGTGTCCCTGGGTAAGTCACATAATTTTGTTTGCCTCAGTTTCCTCATCAGCAAAATGAGCTGGAAAAGAAAATGGCAAACTACTTTATAATCTTTGCCAAGAAAATCCCAAATGGGGTCATAGAGAATTGGATTTGACTGAACAACAAAAAACCACTTTATAACTTGGATGATCCATTTAAAAAAAACTTCTTTAATATTAGGTTTTTATTCTGGCTGGCCTACTTGTTTTGACGGTTGGTGTCAATTATGGAGGAAGTTAAAAATAATGCAGTAGGATAGGGTACAGCCAGGGTCAACCACTACATAATGATGTAACTTTGATCTTTCATGTTTTAACTTTTTTTTTCATTTAAAGTATTATATATATATATATTTTGTGTGTGCAGGATTTCTGAAATGTGTAGGAATTCTTTCCCCCTCCCAAACAAAAAAAAAGATTTCAAAGACAAGTTCCTATAGGAGACATGCCTTTGGAGATCAGTTAGCAACAAATATAACCGTGTTTCAATGGGCTCCCACTGCTGCTGCTGCTGCTGCTACCTTCCAGACTGAAGCTATTTAATGGGTAAGAGATTGACCTGAAAAATGAAACTACTCTAATGATGCAGCAGGAGACTAGATGGGTTACTCCCTAAAATGAGGCACTGAATTCTTTCTTGTAATACAGAGAGAACCATACTATTTGGAGAAGGGTATTCTTTATGCATTTGTTTGTTTCACTGTTAATAAATTGTGATCCTAATTGTCAACTCATGTAGGGGCAAGATTCAAGGTTCTCTATAATCTGTTTACAATCTACATTTCTGGTTTTACCTCTAACTCCCTACATACAATTTTCTACATGCATACTCCAGAGTTTTTTGTTCAGGAAATGCGGCATAGTGGAAAGAATGAAGACCCTGCATTCAGAGGACCTGAGTTCAAAATTCATCTCCAATACAGACAACCTTTGAGAATTCAAACTGATCACTTCTAGTTCCTAACCTACCTAGGTTAGTACCTAACCATTTTCCTCAGCTATAAAATAAGAAGACAGAATACCATAATTCCTACTGTCTAGGAGACTAAGAATGGTGGATCTCTTGAGCTCTTGAGATATAAGCTGCACTAAGGCTAAAACTGATAGGATGTCTGCACTAGGTTCAGCACCAATATGGTGAGCCCCAAACAACAAAACAAAATGAAACAAAAAAAATCTCCACTGTCCCTTCTGACAAAAATCAGTAGAAGGAATTTTTGTAGGAAGATAATTAGGACCCAAAAGATGCTGAATTATGTCTAAGCAGGGTGAAGCAAGAGGAAACTGTAGTGAAGGTCTGTGGCAGTCCTGATGTGCAAAGATTATTGTAAATTGTTTGGATTTGCGGGGGTCTGAATGGACATGAAAGTATACTATTTTCCCTTTTCTGTTTTTTGGTTTTTTTTGTTTTGCAAACTAATCATTTTGCAAACTGCATCTACTTTTACAACATGATTAATATGGAAATATGTTTTACATGATTACACATATGTAATCTATATTAAATTGCCATTTTAAGGAAGGAGAGAGAAAAATCTGAAACTCAAAATTTTATAAAGAATGAATATTTAAATTGTTTTTATATTTTATTGGAAAATAAAATACTGTTAAAATATTTTTAAAAAAATATTTCTACTTTCTCTACCAATGGCTGTTTAGCCCTTAGAATTGGGGTATGAACCAGGTATAAATAAATAAATCAACAATTACTTTGTCCACCAAAATGAGTATCAGTAATACAAATGTCCATAAAGTTAGGTATGGGTACTTTATATGAAAAATCTATATGAATACATCTTTTATCTTGCCTCCCCCCCCACAAGACCACTTTCTCCAGTAAATTTTAAGCTCCTCTAATGATTGGGACTGTGTCACATCTTGGCATTCTTCTCAGAGCCCATATAATGTTTTGTCTAAAAAAGGACTCAATAACTGTTTCTTGAACTATTTTTTGATCTTTGTGGACCATTGGCAAATCTGTGACAAAGATCATCTTCCTCTTGGTGAGCAGATCAGGAAAGCAGAACAATTGAGCTGATAGGGCAGAGAGGTAGTAGTTATTTATTATCAGTATCAATACTAAAGATACCAACATCTTTCCCATATTGGAGTTAACTCAAAGTATATAGAAAATGGGGAAAAATGAGTCTTTTCTGGTGCTAAGACTGTCCACTCATTATATTCATCTGTAACTCAATGCTAACTTAGTTGCAAAAAACAAACAAACAAACAAAAAAAACAAAACAGGATGATGATTAGATTAAGATGAGGCAACTGGGTGTAATGTATAATAACATCCATCTGATTGGCGATTTCATTTTTTCGTGAAATGGGTCTAATGATACCTCTGTTATTTAATTAACTACTATGAGAATCAGTAAAGCACCCCACAAATATTAAAGAGCTATGTAAATACATGCTGGTTCTTTCCCCTCTGAGATGACCTATATATGTTCTATATAGATCTTATATCACCTAGACATTTAGGTCTTTTGATATTATTTATCATTAGAATGGATGCTCCTTGAAGTCAGAGAGACTACTTTCCTTTTCTTCCCTACTCCAATGCTTAGTACATGCCTGGAACATACTAAAATCCCACCTCCTATAGGAAGCCTTCCTCAAATCCTCTTAATTCTAATCCTCTCCCTTTTGCTAATTATTTATCCTGTATATGGCTTGTTTTGAATATATTTATTTGCATGTGTCTCCACTATTAGATTGTAAGTTCCCTGGAGCAGAGACTGTTTTGTTTCGGTTTGGTTTGGTTCTTTGGTTCTAACTGTAGTGCTTAACATGGTACGCAGAACAGAGAAATTGATTAATATGCCTATTGATCGATTGATCCTAAGTGCTTAATTTGTTGACTGTTGTGGGATTGGCTATACTTTTTTCTTGCTTTCTTTTCTTTTTCTTTTTCTTTTTTCTTTTTCTTTTTGTTGTTGTTGTTGTTGTTGTTGTTGTTGAGGCAATTGGGATTAAATGGCTTGCCTGGAGTCACATAGTTAGCATGTATCTGAGGCTGGATTTGAACTCCAGGTCTCCCTGACTCCAGATCTGGTGTTCTATCCACTGGATACTTAGTTCCCCCAAAATTAGCTGCATTTGAAAAAGGGACAAAAAAAGAGCTAGATAAGATCTCTTTGCTGTGAACAAATGCAGCTTGTTGGGGTTAAAGAGTCCTACATAACTTTCTTTATAGAATCACATTTGCATTCTTACATAATGCAGATGCTGAGCCATACTGCCTTTATTCCTTCCTTCAGTTAACAAGCCCTGATTAAAAAGCTACTGTATATGCCAGACATTAAGGATACAAAGTCACAAAAGGACCTTGTTTCCTTTTAGGGAGAAAGGATATGTACATCAATTTAAAAAAAAATAAAGTTATATTACACCAACAAGAAGATTATAGGATGATCACTTCTGATGGCCATGGCTCTCTTCAACAATGAGATGATTCAAACCAGTTCCAATTGTTCAGTGGTGAAGAGAGCCATCTATACCCAGAAGAGAGGACTGTGGGAACTGAGTATGTTTCACATTTTCAGTCTTCTTGTTGTTGTTTGCTTGCGTTTTATTTTGCTTCTCTTTTTTTCTTGTGAGACACGATAATTGTATAAATATGTATACATATATTGGATTTAACATATATCTTTATTTATATACAAATATATCTTCACATATTGTATTGTATATTTGTATATTGTATTGTGTATATATATATATATATATACACACAAATATATCTTTAACATATATTGAACTACTTGCCATCTAGGAGAGGGCATGGGGGAAGGAGGGGAAATTGGAACGCAGGGTTTTGCAAGGGCTAATGTTGAAGAATTGTCCGTGCATATGTTTTGAAAAATAAAAAGCTTTAATAAAAAATAAAATAAAATAAAGTTATATACAGAGAAAATGTCAGATTAATTTCTGGGATGAGGAGACAATCGAACCTGGGAGGAAGTAGCATTTGAAGGAAGCTAGGGATTCTAAGGTTAAAATGTCAAATGAGAATATATCTTAGGCATAGTGGACAACTTTTTGTAAAGGTATGGAGATGGAGAATAGGAAGTTTGTATAGGCAATAACAAAGAAGGCAGTTTAGTTGATTCTTCCATTTTGCAAGAAATCCATAGCAGGTCTAGCAATTTAATCAACAGTGGTATTCCAGTCCCACTCCCACATTATACAATTGAAGAAAACAAAATAAATTATGTCCAACATCATAAGGCAATAAACACCAGAGATAGAATTTGAACCCATAACTTCTAGATTGCTTTCTAAGCTTCATTTAAAAGGTACAAAATAAACAGATATATTCTGAATATAATCAATAGAGAAGAGGAATAAATTAAATTGCTTCATGTTATTTTCTCTGTATGTGGAATGTCTCAAAAGTCTTAGTATAGTTGACTGCACTAAGACTTTTAGGGCATCTATATACATCCATATTGGTTAGCTGAGTTGCTCAGAGCTTTCCACTTATGTAAGTCTGTTACTTTCACATCAAGAGGAGAAAAAATATTCTGGTCTTCCAAAGCAAAAGCTAACAACTCTAATCTAGGTCAAGGAAGTTTAGGGGGTGACATAGTGCACAGAGTGCTGGACCTGGAGTTAGGAAGACATCTTCTTGAGTTCAAATCTGGCTTCAAATACTACTAGCTGTGTGAACCCGGGCAAGTCAGTTCACCCTGTTTGCCTTTGTTCCCTTTTGGATTAAATGGCAAACTTACCAGCATCTTTGTCAAAAAACAAAAAACAAAACAACAAAAAAAGGAGTCATAGATTCAGATTGAATGACTGAATTAATTATTAATTAATTATGACTGAACAGCAACTTTCTCACAAATGCAAACCATTAGTCATTAAAAAGTCACTGCATTCTAGTGACTCAGTTTACCAGTCCTGTTCACCTGGGTCAAGAGGATCATCTTCATATGTAATGAATGCATCCTTAGTTATAGCTGCACTTTATGTAAAAGAAGCTAATCTAACCAGTTGACCTTAAGGAAACTTTGGAGTATGGGGAGACAAAGTTTGTTAAGTTTGGCAAATAATTGTATAACTATTTGTCTGTTTTGTTGAGTAAGTTTACATTTCCCACCTCCACAGCATCCTTAATTCAATACAATCCATTTCATTCCAATTCAACTTGTATTAGGTGCTAAGGCAGCTAGGTAGCACAGGACTGGACCTGGAATCAGGAATGTTACTAACCTCTGAGCCTCAAATTTCTTATCTGTAAAATGGAAATAACAATAGTATTCATTTCTTATGGTTGTTGTGAGAACTGTATGAGACAGTACAGTTGAAGTGCATTATAAACCTTAAAGGGCTATATAAATGCTACCTATTCCTCCTCCTGTTGCTGCTTTTCTTCCTCTTCCTTCTCCTCCATTTCCTACTGCTTTCTCTTGTTTCTCTTTCTCCTCCTCCTCCTGCTGCTGCTGCTACTGCTACTACTGCTACTAAGCATCTCCTACAAGTTTTTTATGGAAAATTCAAAGAAGTAGGTGAAATCTCACCTTTACTCCTGAAAAGTTCTTGTTCTCCTTGGGAAGACAAGATTCCCACTGCCTCCAACTTATTTCAAATTTTTTACAGCTTATGTTTGAACTATTTCAAACATTCCTTAACTACGATCTTTCTATTTCTCTCTCTTCTAACTTATCTAATCCACGAGTAACTTTCCTAAATTTTATCTCTCAGGGGTCACCACTGATTCAGCAGTTGCTAAATCCAATGCCTCTTTAATGGGACAAAATCCATTCTTTTTTTTCTTCCTCACTCCCTTCATCTTTCATCTTTCATTTTTTATTCTTTCATCAGGTCACTATTATCTCTCCAGTACTGCATGTGGTTTATGTGTGTGTGTGGAGAAAGGGGCAATCAGGTGAATTGACAATAAATATCTTCATTTCAAAGATCTAAGATCTGAAGTGATAAACATATTATGGTTACTTAGAGGCAGTATGGTATAATGGCTAAAGTTCAGGCCTTGGAGTCAAGGAGAGCTAAATTTAAATCTCAGTACTTACCAGGTGACCATGGAGTTATTTTGATATACTTGTATGCAAAAAGGGTGACTTTGGGGAAATATATGCAATGACCTTGAAGTATCCTGTCAGTCTCTCTAAAATTAAATTGCAGAAGTTGCTAATCTGCTTTAATAGAGAAAATATCCTTACTGAGAGTTTCTTACTCCAATGGAATAGCATGCTTGATTCAAAAAAAGAAGAAAAACATATTGGTTACTAAAGTCAAATAAACTGATTTATGGATGCTAAAGGAATCAGTTAGCAGAAATAGTCTATATAATAGTGTGAGCAAGGGCAGAAAGCCAGGAATTTATCCTTAAGAAACTAGGAGGACAGACATGTTTCTTAACTGTGGACAGGAAGCTAAGGGATCTGTCTAATGCTGAAGGTCAGTGAGCTACGCTCAGTGTAGATGGGAGGCTAGAGACTTTTCTTTAAATGGATAAGCAGCCAGGCAGCTGTCCTGAGTTTAGAATGGAGGCCAGAAAGCTGTCTCCAAGTAAAGAAGAGGCTTTAAAGGCTAGGTCGAGGGGATCAGAGGTAATGACCAGTAGCTTTCTCAGAAGGTCGTGTGTGCTTCCTGATAGCCAGAAGAGTTACTTAGGCTGCCTTGGGAAGTGGGATGTATTTAATTATAGCTCTAAAAAGCAGAATTAATCTAACAATCTTTAAACTCCACAGCAAAACAACCAGGATGGTGAAGGTGATAGGAGAATCATTTGAAGAAACTGGGAACATTTAGTATGGAAAAGATTTGGGGGTCATTACAGCTTTGTTCAGGTATTTAGAGTATTTTCATGTCATGGAGGGATTTGACTTTTTCACTGTAGCCCAGAAGACAGAACCAGAAATAATGGGTGGAAGTTAGAAAGTGGCAAAATTTAAGCTTGATATTAGGAAAAATTCCTTAAAAGTATTCCAAAAGCGGAATAGATTTCCCTGAGAAGCAATAGGATTTCTCTCCTTGGGGGTAGGTCTTCAAGCACAAGTTGGAAGACCATGTGTTGGTTATGTTATATTCTAACATAAAGAGATTCTTTTTGTGTATGTTTGAATTTGATGGCCATTGAGGTCCCTTAAGGTTCTCAAACTCTGTTATTATGTAACCTCTACACAGTTGGTTTATAAACTTATAACTCCCTGTTTGTTACATTTGTACATCTCTGATTATCTGCTGGAAACCTCCATTTTCCAGTTTTATTATTGTCAAAAACCCAATGAGACAAAAACTGAATTTGCTGATTTCTTTTTTACTAACTGGCTCCCCCTATTTCTATCAATAAGTGAAGTCATTCAAGATGGTAACTAACCATAATGTCATATGTCTTCTTCTCTCTTTCCTCCTTCCTCCAACCTAACCCAGTAGTGTCAAGTTGTCAGTTGCAACACTGTCTCTTGTGTATCATTTCTTTTTATCTCCCTGCCACCAACATAGTTCAGATCATTTATATAGCTCATGCTGTCCAAGATTATTCTGTTTACAATAATCTGCTAACCAGTCTCCCTGCTGTCATTTTACTCCCCTTCCAATATGTCTTAATCCAAGATAAATTTTCCTAAACCCTTTTCTGAAATACTCCTATTCAAAAGCTTTAAATAATTCTCATTGTTTGCAGGAAAAGTTCCAGGTTTCTTTGGCTGCTTCTCCAAACCACCAACCAATTGGGTCCAGAATCCTTACAGCTATATCTTGCAGTGTTCTGCTACACTAGCCCAGACTGATAAACAAAGAGTTTCCTGAATCTGCTGGGAACATTCTTGCTTTTTATGCATTGTGTTCACTCAGATGGACTTCCATTTTTACATTTAGAGTGTTATCCATGTTTTATTTATTTGTTTGTTTTAAAGACTGGATCTTCCTACCTCTTTCATGCTAAAAATTCAGTGCTCCCACTCAAGAGACCCTATTCCTCTGCTGATGGGCATGAAAACTTTGACCTGACTCATTTCTGACTGAACTGGTTTGTTTTTCCTTAAGAAAGCTGGTGGCTTCCTTCCTCCTCTCTTTTCACCACATTGGTACTGGTTTTGGTATGGACACCCAATGGTTTAAGCAAACCACCTCTCAACCTCTCCTGTAGGGACTATGAGCATACATCATTATCTTATACTTTATATAAATCTCAGTCATTTTTCAAGAGTAACCTCCAGTCTCATCTCCTCTTTGAAACTTCCTCTATCCCACAGTGACATCCCACCATTTTTTCTCTCCTTTAAACTCATAACACTTGTCTATTTTCTTCATCTCACAGTGGCCATGTATGACATACGTTGATATTCCTATTTCTTTATAACTTGTAAAACCAGTTTCATTACTTATAATCATACTCTTTATGGCCTTGTATTTTGGTTATCTTTTTTATGTGTTTGCATATACACAGAGAGAGTTCAATTCCCTGAGAATAAAGCAAAGATCTTCTTCCTTGGCAATATTCCAGAAAAAGGGGGGGGGCATGTAATGAGGCCTGGGGAAAATGTACTTGTCTGGAGACTGGCTAATCTGATTAAAATGTTTTTAAACTAAAAGGGAAAAAGGAGGGAGAAAAGCATCCAGATAAAACTGTTGAATCAGGTATCATAGAAGACAACTCTGAGACACAAAGAATAGTAATAAATAAACTCAATAATCTGCAGTAAAAATCACTGAAAAGAAAGACAGAATCGACATTCCTAAGACTAGACATCTATTCACCAAAGCATGAAATATGGGTAATGATAACAAGTTAATATCGATATAATGTTTTAAGGTTTGCAAAGCATTTTACATAAATAATCTAGATACTATCAGCATCTCCCATTAGACCGTGAGCTCCTTGAGAGCAAAAAAGGTTTGGTTTAATTTTTTTGTCTTTGTATCTCTATCACTTAGCATAATGCCCACCCGTACTAGGCACTTAATGAATACTTGTCAACTGACTGGGGTAACAATGATGTTATTAGGAAAGTGAGGCTGAGGAGGAGTGTTCTGATATGATCTACTCCATCTCAGTTTTCTCATCTATCAAATGAGGAGGTTGGGCTGAATGATTTCTCAGGTCCTTTCCAGCTTTTGTCCTTTGGCCAATATAAATCAGCAGTGCTCTTCTCTTTCTCAAAGAGCTAAAGCAATAGTAGGTTACACTAATAAAAGTACAATGATTAGGATGGTGATATCAATCAGCTGATATTTATTAAGTGGCTATTATGTGTCAGGTACTGTACCATGTTCTGAGAATACTTTACCTTGGTCAGAATATTTCTGGTGCAGTTTTTGGTTTCACATTTTACAAAGGATATTGATAAACTGTTGTATGTTCAAAAGATGGCAGCTCTTAGGTTTCTGGGGAAGATTGGGGAACTTATCTTTTTCAATTCCATTCCAGAAACATTTATTAAGCCCTTATTGTGTACTGGCAGTGCATTATACTCTCATATTGGGATGTATGGGTATTCAGGGAAGAGTAGCAGTCTGGTATAAGTACTTGCTGAGCCCTTTTTAAGGCTGTTCATCTGCCTTTGGTGTACACCTGGCACTCAACTCTCACCTGTGGCTCCAAGAAACTATTGCATGGGAAATAGCCACACTCCAGTAAACTATTTTGGTAGATGGACTAAACTCAATGGTTTAGAGTAACAAACCCTATCAGCGAATTAGAAGGGCATCTATCCCAAACATGTGAAGACTTTCCCAGTTGGATGGATAGATGAGACAATTATTTTTTTGACCATGAAGGTAGCTGAAGTAGGCACCATGGAGCACTTAGAACTTGGTCAAACATTGCAGAAGTCAAGGTCATTCACTGCATCCCAGGCCATCCCCAGAACTTTTGTTCTGTCACTCAACTTTGACGAGTCTGGAAGAAAGTTTTCCTTATTTACATCCAATTAAGATTTAAGTCTGCCTTACTTAAATCTAATTCACCAAAGAGCAAAGGCATCACCCTGTCATGTCAATGATCCTCTTCAATGTCAAAGGGCAAACAATATACTCTCATGCCACAAAACCAAAGATGAAAGTTCTTGCCCTCAGCTTACATTAATAAATACAAATTATAGACAAAATCATTTCAGGTATCAAAGTGACAAAAATAAATAAAAATGGGAGAGGAAATCATGAAAAGCCTGTTCTAGGAGAGGGCTTTTGAGTTGAATTTTGAAGGAAGCTAGGAATTTGGGGAGGCAAAAAGAGAAGGATGTGTTTATGAGAACTATCCTAAGAAATGGGTAATGATTAGCCTGGAGAAAGGACAAGATGTAGTGGGTGTATTATAGCCATTTCAAGATATATGAAAAGCTATCATGTGGAAAAATGATCAGATTTGTTCTGCTTGGCCCTCAAGGGCAGACAAAGGTGGGAGTTAGAGGAGGTCAGATTTTGGCTAAGCATGAGAATAAACTTTCCAATATTTCATCTTGTCCCCAATTTAGAAGAAACTACCTGCTTCTATTGAGGGGCAGTGTTTTGTCACTGGATGAAATCAGACCAGAAAAAAAATGAGAAAAAATATAAAATGCAAGCAAACAACAACAAAAAGAGTGAAAATGCCATGATGTGAGCCACACTCAGTTCCCACAGTCCTCTCTCTGGGTGTAGATGGCTCTTTTCATCACAAGATCATTTGAACTGATCTGAATCATGTCATTGTTGAAGAGAGCCACATCCATCAGAATTGATCAGTATCTGTGACTGTATACGATGATGTCCTGGTTCTGCTCATTTCATTTAGCATCAGTTCATGTAGGTCTGTCCAGGCCTCTTTGAAATCATCCTGCTTATTGTTTCTTATGGAACAATAATATTCCATAACATTCATATACCATAACTTATTTGGCCATTCTCCAACTGATGGGCAAGTCATTCAGTTTCCAGTTTCCAGTTTCTTGCCACTACAAAAAGGTCCCTTTCTCTCCATTAATATCTCTTTGGGATATAAGCCCAGTAGAAACATGTTGGGTCAAAGGGTATGCACAATTTGATAACTTTTTGGGCGTAGTTCCAAATTGCTCTTCAGAATGGTTGGATTCATTCACAATTCCGACAACAATGTATTAGTGTCCCAGTTTTTCCACATCCCCTCCAACATTCATCATTATCTTTTCCTATCATCTTACCCAATCTGAGAGGTGTGTAGTGATACCTCAGGGTTGTCTTAATTTGCTTTTCTCTGATCAATAGTAATTTGGAGCACCTTTTCATATGACTAGAAATGGTTTCAATTTCTTCATCTGAAAATTATCTGTTCATATCCTTTGACCATTTATCAATTAGAGAATGGCTTGAATTCTTATAGATTTGAGTCAATTTTCTCTATATTTTAGAAATGAAGCCTTTACCAGAACCCTTGAATATAAAAATGTTTTCCCAGTTTATTGCTTCCCTTCTAATCTTGCCTGCATTAGGAGTGACATTATTCACAGAAGGCTTAAAATTCCTAAGGTTTTGTTGGTTGCTGCAGCCCAAAGACCGATAGCCTTCCCTCCAGGATCCTTAGCCAGCATATCCTGGACACTGGGTCTCTGGTACCAAAAGCATGATGTTCTCTCACCTCAAGTCACCCTTTCCTTCCAACCCCCATTAATTGGACCAAAGTATTCTTGCCTGGCCCCATACTGGAGCTCCCACACAGCACAGTCACCTCCTGGCTCCTTAGGCATACCCTGAAGCACTGAATGGATTACATCCAACTTAACCTCCTGAAAATTCTTTTTGCCAACACTTAACACCCTGATATATTCATACAGGGGGACAAGGACAGCAAGACTGACCTGACAAAGTCTTGAAAAAGGTAGGATTTAAGAACCAATGGGAAAAGTATCTCTGGTGGTAATTTTTCTCTTAGAAATTAATACGGCTAAGGTCTCTCTCTTTCTTTCTTGCATTTTTTTTTAAAGCTTTTTATTTTCAAAACATTTGCATGGATAATTTTTCAATGTTGAACCTTACATAGCCTTTTGTTTCAGATTTTCCCCTCCTTCCCTCCACCCTTTCCCCTAGATGGGAAGCAATCCAATATAGGTTATACATGTTAAAATATGTGTTAAATGCAATATGTATAAAATATTTATAAATATTTATAAAAATTCTCTTACTTCACAAGAAAAATTAGATCAAAAAGAAAGAAAATGAGTAAGAAAACAACACGCAAGCGAACAACAACAAAAAGAGTGAGAATTTTATGTTGTGATCCACATTCAGTCCCCATAGCCCTCTTTCTGGGTATATTTGGCTCTCTTCATTACAAGATCATTGGAACTGGCATCAGTCATCTCATTGCTGGAAAGAGTCACATTCATCAGAATTGATCATCATATAATATTGATGTTGCTGTGTATAATGATCTCCTGGTTTTGCTCATTTCACATCACATCAGTTCGTGTAAGTCTCTCCAGGACTTTCTAAAATCATTCTCCTGATTGTTTCTTATAAAACAATTATATTCCTTAACATTCATATACAAGGTCTCTCCTTTCAAGAAGAAGGGTGTCCCTCACTCCCAAGATGGAGCTGAGTCTGACCTCACCCTCAATCTCTATAATCCAAGCTGATATCTCCCTTTGGTCTCAGTCTCCATATGAAGTCCTTGCAGAACCCTGATAGTTTTGGGTGCCACAGGTGTCCGCCTTTGCACCAAGATGATCCTGGATCTCTGCTGCTTCTTCTCTTGTTTGAAGATCTATCCCAACTCTAACAGCCTTGGCAGCTTAGTTTTGGACTATGGAAATTCTAGTTCCATTTTGATAAATTGGATTCCATCCCCTACCTCTTGTTCATTGGGCAGAATTAAATCTGTCCTCACCCCTATCCTGGTTCATGGCCTATAATCCTAATATATCCAGGGTTTAGCCTCCTTATTTGAAGTCTTTTGGAATGCCTTTTATTATAAGAACTCCAGAATTATTCTTGGAAACTCAACTTCAGCACAACTACTAATTTTCTGAATTATAAAAACTAGAGCTAATAGAATTTCCAGGTCTTATAGAGGAAAGGTGCTGGATCGGTCCTTTTTCCCCATCTACTTTGTTGAAACCAGTACTTCTTACTGAGCTAGGAGACATTGGAGAACTCTTGATTTGGACTCAGTTTCTGGATTCAAATCCTGATAATTCATATATTATCTCTGTAACTTTAGATGTCAGACCAAGTAGAAGAGGAATTTCTCACTAGCATGCTGGAGACCTAGCTGCTTCTGTCATCTGAGTGTCACTTGAAATCTCAGGAATAAAGATCCAATTTGCTACCTGGAAGAGAGAACAAAAGCAAGATGGAGAGAAAATTACTATTCAGGGGCAGAAATCCATTGTTCAGTGGAAAAACACTGGATTCGGGGAGTCAGAAGATCTCTGTTACTGCTTAGTACATGTATGATTTTAGCCAAGTTTACTCTCTTTGGGCCTCAGTTTCCTCATTTGTTAAATGCAAGAATTGGATTAGATAATGTCCAAGTTCCCTTCTGTTCTAAAACAATAGTGTTATATGAAGTGGTGCTCAGAGGAAGAAAAACAACAATGACTCAAAAATCTCAAAGTTGATAGATAGACTTGTGGATCATTCAAAAAGGAAAAAAAACCTGTATGGAAAATCTGGAACCACAAATATTTCAGATCTAGAATGACAAGGGCTGACTTAGTTGTATGGCTCTATTGTAGAAACTACGTAAAAGATTGCTGTTATTAAAAAAAATTGAGATTTTTCAGAAAAACCTTGGAAGACTTGTATAAATTAATATATTTTGAAGTGATCAAAGTCAGGAGAATAAGTTAACAATAATTAGACTGTTAAGTCAAGGAAGAAAGAAAGGGAGGAAGGGAGGGGGAGAGGAAGAAAGAAAAAAGAAGGGAGGGAAAAGAAGAAAAAAAAAGAAGTAAAGAGGGTAGTAAGAGATGAAGGAGGGAAAGAAGGAAAGAATAAAGAAAGAAAAAACAAGAAAGGAAGGAAAGAAGAAAGACAAGGAAGGAGGGAAGAAGGAAAGGGAAGGAGAAAAGCAAGGAAAAAAAGGAAAGGAAATAGACACTTATTAAGCATCTAATATATGCCAAATAATTTTGAAAGATTTAAGAATTCTAATCAATGTAATGACTAACCATGATTCCAAAGGAAAAAAGATGAAGCGTTCTACTCACCTCATATAAAATTGATGGAGTCAATATGCAGAATGATACATATATTTTTGGAAGTTTTTTAAAATTTGTTTTCCTTAACCATGTATATTTGTTAGAAAAATAAAATTTTTGTTTTTTTGTTACAAATTTTTGTTACAAAAATTTTATTTTTCTTTTTTTCTTTTTTAAGAAGGAGAATAAGGAGGGAAGTAACAATAAGTGCTTGCTAATTGAAAAGAAATAAATCAACTTTGCATTAACTTTACATAACTTATAGACCCCTGAAAAGAATGTGCATGGCTCAAGTACCTGGAAGGAAACTTCATTTGTCAGTCTCTTCTAACACCAACTATATTACAGGACCCTTCAGAAACTATCTGCAAGTATTATGATTCCAGCCTCTGCCAGTGGAGTTTTCAGGGCTGTTAAGGATATATTTCTGTTTCAGTCCAGTTGTGAATCTGAGAGAATCTATTTGCTTGGGAGAGCATGTTGTCTGAGTTTGTGTGTGTATGTAGGTATGCTTTGGGGGAAGAGATGAATTGTATAGGAACAGCCCTTAGCTGGACATTTTGTACATCATAGAGTATCTTGGCCCTCCCATCATCCCTTTATAGACAAGGCAAGTAACTTCTCTTTCTTGGGCCTCAGTTTCCTTATTTGTGCAATAGAAGAATTTGGACTAGATAATTCCTAAAGGATACTGGATATTTTGACACACTATAAACCAACAAACAGAACAGTTAAGAGGAAAAATTACTGAGATTATAGTCAAAAGCTCTAGGTTCAAAGTCCTCCCTTGCTTTGAAATCCCTTTATGAGATATGAACCTATTTGATTGGGGTAAAAGGGAAATTCAGTGTTTGCCTGTGCAGGTGGTATTACCATAGCTTTGGGGGAATAGTTGGAGAAATTTTAGCAGTTTGACAGTTTAAAAAATGTATCCTGAAATGGAAGAAAAATCAGGTCCCCAGCAGGAATCTCTCTTCAGAGAAAGGAGAAAAATTTTCTTTCTTTGCCTGTGTCACTTTCATTGGCTATGTTATTGGAGATGCTGAAACTATTAGGAGACAGTATATTTACCTGGGAGCAAAGAGACACATCAAGGACAGACATGAATGAGGAGAGAGAGTCATTCAAAGGACAAGGAGCTTCATGGATTATGAACCATTAAGATAGAGAGGAACATTGTTTATGAGTCCAAGAAAGAATACATACTAGGAATTATAAGTAGTTCCTTTTCCACATATCTTTATCACCATTGTGCTCTAAATTTGGATCTGCTTTTCCCGTGAATCACATTTGTGGGAAAGTGAGTCCTAAACTTTGGAGGGAGAATACTTTATGCCATTTATTTTTACTGTATCAGCTTAGTCACTGCCCTTGCTGAAAGCTTTCTAAGTCTACTAAATATCATTGAGAAGCACACCAGTGGGGGCTCAGGCACAGCAGTAGCAGAAGTAGCTACAAGCATCTTTAGAAATTTCTAGTGATCAAGATAAGAACTACTCTTTGTGGATCCAACTTGTATGTATAAATTGAGATAGTGCCCTAAGAGAAGGACATTACACACCTAAATTTAGATGTTTGAGTCTTTGTTCTCTTAAGAGAAAACAGCAAATAGAGAGAATGCAACAGTGTGAAAACACTGTCTAGGTAAAGTTATAGATGATATCATCTTGTAGATCTGTCAACAAGAAATACAATTTATATCGTCTTCAGATTGCAACAACATATGTAGTCATTTCTTTTTTTTTCACCTCTTCTCTCCGAGTCCTACTCCCAAAACCCAAACCTCCAAAATTCCAACCACCACTATATATATATATATATATATATATATATATATATATATATCTTCTAGTTTACTCTCTCATTTGCCAAAGCTTGTTCTGGCTATAAAGAATCATGTCAAATGGCTATATATATGTTTTCCTTTTATTACCTTGCTAAGTCATTTGGCTTCAACTTGTCTAACTTGTCTAGTTTAACTGAAATCATTCCATGGAGACAATATTTACAACTTAGAGAAACTGAGATTTTTAGAAGGATATCTAAAATATAGTTGGTATAATGAATAGAGAAGTTTCCTGGGAATTAGAAAGCTCTGGGTTCCAGTATTATTAGGTGGGCCTGTTCAAATTTCTTAATCTTTCAACATCCCAGGAAACTCTATGAGACAATAATTCAAAGATTAGTTTGATTAGCCATGATCAGACTTGATAGAGAAAATTTCCTTATCCAGGAGTTCCCTGAGCAATGAAATCACAGATGCAGGTTGGAAATTTTTTTTTTTAATTTTCTATTATACATATAATATAGCATAATACATTTTTACATGACTATAATGAGTATCATATTTCTTGCCTTCTCAATTTATATGGGAAGCAGTAGGAGGGAGAAAACTTGGATCTGAAAATAAATATCATATTAAGTTAAAACAAAAAAGGATATATAGCTTTATAGAATTTAGACTGATCATCTCATCTAAATTCTTCCTCTTAAAAATAAGGAAACTGAGGCCTAGAGAAGGTCTGGCAGGTGGTGAGCAGCCTAGCAGAAATTCTAAATCCAAATTCAGTGTTCTTTCTAATTTAGTCATTGCTGAAAATGGTTCTAGAATAGATGTTTTAATCATGAGACTAACATAGGTAAGGGAGTTGGTTGGGATGCTTTGGCTGAAGGAGAAAGTCTCAGTTATTTTGCTATTAAGCTTAATTATCCTACCTTAATAGAAGCAATAGGTCAACTCTCTCTTATTTCCTGCTTTTATTAGATCTTATTGCTTTCAAAGACCATGAACCTTTTTAGGGGGACTTTTACTATCACTGATAATATGATATAACTAGATTTGTAGTTCTGAAATAGAAATAGCCAATGAGTGGATCTAGGAAGACATTATCTCTGTGATGACTTAGAGGAAGAAACACAAAAGGATAAGCAGACCTCTGTGGAAGAAAGCTGAAACAGCCTGCAATGTGGCTCTGATGGCTTTTGAGGGGTGAAATGAAGAAATTCATTCTTGATTCTGAAAATTTATTTTCCATAGTGTAACTATAGCCAATCATATAACAGTAAAGTGTGAATATATAGAATATTTTCAGTCAATAAATATTTATTAAAGCAACAACTATGTGCCAGGATCTAGACTAAGTACTAGGGAATATAAAGAAAAGCAAAAGACAGTTCCTATCCTCAAGAGCCCATAATCTATCTAATGGGGGAACTATGTATAAATAATTACGTACTAACAAACTATAGACGAGGTAAATTGGAAGCAATTCACAGATGGAAGTCCCTAATATCATACTGTTCACCCTTCATTTTCAGATTTCTACCCTAAAATTAAAAGAGATTGGGAAAGGCTTCCTATAAAATGTAAGATTTCACCCAGGACTTGAAGGTAGCCAGGAGTTAAAGACAGAGGAGATGGAAGTGTGTAAATATGGTATGGGGGATATCCAGGAATGGATTAGGGATTCTTGTTCTGCCCAATAGAGGTCCAGAAGGTGAGGCATGGGAAGATAGTTGCCATGGGGAGGATAAGTACTCCCTGGTTTACTCTCTGTTCCTCTGCCATGTTGATACTGTTATGGAAAATATATCTTCTCTCTGAGCTCAGAGAATAACTGCCACCAAATATATATTTATCATAATGCAGAAATTATAAAAACCAAGATCTTATTAATATATTCAAGCACAAGTTCAGGTATCAGAAAAAACCTGAATAATTAGGAAGATTCTGACAAGGCTTCTTAAAAGAAAAAATTATTTCAAAGTGCTGAAGAAATAATTCATTTATATATGGCAAAATTGTACATTTTTCTTAGGCTAAAATTAAAGAGAAAAATCCATAGTCCTATAATTCCTTCAATATCAGTAAAAATTGAATAGAGTTATAATCTTATAAATTCCCCTAAAAAAACAAGCCTCCAAACAAACTCTATAGTTTGTGATATAAATCAGATTACAGATTAAATCACATTTAGAGGATTCACAATAGACTGATTGGGGAGGAGGATTTAGAGGTCACCAAGTAATCAGAAACAGTATAAGTTCTTCATCTAAGTCTAACTTCTTATCTAAGGAATGTTTAAGGTTCTAACTAAGTGGTTACATCCCATAGGGTTGGTTTTGGTCAGATAAGGTTAATATTAACCAAAATGTACAGGAGGAACAAAGGGAACAGCATCCTGGAACAGAGCTCTGTTTGCCTCAAGCTACTTTTGGCTATGCCATTTAGACCCTCTGATTGAATCTAAGACTATTTACATTGGACTACATTGAATTTACACAAAAAATACTATACTATACACTGAAGCACATACCATGCAAAAACAGAGATAATTTTCATTTTTTCCTTATGTGAATCTCCATAGTATGTTGGATAAAGCTACTGGGAAAAATTCACTTACTTTGCAACCCTGGGCAAATCACAACCTCTAGCATTTGTTCTATCATTTGTAAAATGAGATTGGATTGAATGGATTCTAAAGTCCTTTTTACCTTGAGAGCTATGATTTTACAACCCCTACAAATATAACTACATGACCAATGCTCTTGTTAATGCTTGTACCTTTAGCTTTATCATTCGGACAAAGATGAAAGCAAATGATGCTAGTGAGAATTTTTCTTAAACCACAGGAGACTTATTTTTAATTTGGGCCAGTGATTCTTTAATGAATTCTTCATTAGATTGCAAATTCTTCTTTCTTTGGTAAATCTCTGAAGTCATTTGAAAAAAATTCTTATACAATGAAGGAATATAAGCTGTTACTCTCAAATCTTCATCTATTAGTTCTAAAAATATTTCATTTTAGGGCAGATGGGTCACCAAGTTACTCGAAAACAAAAAGTACAATTCTCACCATTTACTAAATACCAACCATGTACCAATTATAGCTTATAGTAGCACCAATAGCCGTCCATTTAGACACAATTTTCCCTTCCTTCTCACCACACACACACACACACACACACACACACACAACTTTTTTCATACCACAATGCTCTTCCTTATCTTCACCTATTGAAAATCCTAGTAGTTTTTGAAACTCATTTCAAATGCCAATTCTCTCATTTAGCATTTCATGATCTCTTTTCCCCAGCCTCCAGTTTGTAAAGTCTTTATGCTGTTCTTTTTTAAAAAAATAATTATTATATTATTTTTTCTAGTTATACATGCATATTAACTTTTTAAATACACGTTTCTTTATGAATCATGTTGGGAGAGAAAAAACAAAACAAAAGGGAAAAACCATGAGAGAGAAAAAAAATAAACAGGAAAAAGATGTGAACATAGCATGTGTTGATTTACATTCAATCTCCATAGTTCTCTTTCTGGATGCAGATGATGTTTTCTGTACAAAGTTTTATTGGGATTGCCTTGGATCACTGAACCACTGAGAAGAAATTGATTATTGCAGAGTCTTACTGTTACTGTGTATTCCTGATTCTGCTTGTTTCACTCAGAATCAGTTTATGCCAATCTTTCTAGGTCTTTCTAAAATCAGCTTGTTCGTCATTTTTTTAAAACAATAATAATCTATTAGCTTCATATATGGCAATTTATTCAGCCATTCCCCAATTGATGGACATCTACTCATTTTCCAATTTTTTGCTATCACAAAAAAAGCTACTACAAACCTTTTAGTATATGTGGGTCCTTTTCTCTCCTTTATGATTTCCTTAGGATATAGATCCAGTCTCATATGGTGGGATGGTCAAAATGGAGAAATATATACTAGATGCTAGCACAATGGGGGCAGGCTGGTTTGTGGAAGTGCTTGACTGGGATGATTAACAGATTAATGTCATTTTGGATTAAGGTAAAATGTTTAAGGATCTATCTATAGGCCCTAGTCTGTCCAACATTTTTACTCAATGAGTCTTAGACAAAATCATAGATGGTATCCTTTGGATTGACAGTCAGGATCCAGAAAAATCTCAACAATTGAAAGTAAAAAAGCAAAACTAAGATGATGAAATTTCACGGGGACAAATGTGAAATCCTCACCGGGTGTTCAAAACATCAACTCCAAAAGAATAGGATGGTAGTCATGCTTAAACAAATGTTCAGGTGGAGAGATCTAGAGTTTTCATATCATATAAGTCAATGTAAGTCAACTGATACACAAGCAAACAAATAAATAACAATAATAAAAAAACCCTAATGTGATATTAGCCTATATTAATAGAAGAATAATATAGAGAATGATCTTGTCCTCCCAATCAGACCACATCTAGAATATTATAGATAGTTCTGGGTGCCAAATTTTTGGAAGGATAACTGTTATGCATTCAACAGAAACTGAATAGGGTGATAGAATCCCAGAGATCATGTCATTTAATAATTAAAGGAACTGTGGATGTTTAACCTAGTGATGAGAAGACAAATGGGGACAAATGGCAGCTGTCTTGGAATATCCCCAAGAGAGTCATTAGGAGGAGGGTTTTAACCCAGTCACTCCAGAGACTAGAATTAGATAAATGGGTAGAAATTGCTGAAAAACAGACTTTGGTTTTATGTAAAGAAAAAAAAATTCATTCAGCTGAAGTTGTCCAAAAGTGGAATCAGATGTCTTTGGGGGAAGGGAAATTCATCAAAGCTTCTATGACAGTTCTATGAACTTAAAAAATAATTAGTAACCATTCCAATATAAATCATTTCAATATTTTGTTATCCTAGCAATTGAATTTTATGCATTTAAAAACATGATTCTGAGAAGGCAACCACTGTCAAAAGGGTATGTGACACATACAAAAAAGGGTTAACAGCTCCTGAATGATGACTCTTTGTTGAGAATGTCATAGAGAGGATTCATCTTCAGGTCTGGGTTATACTAAATGACCTCTAAAGTCCCTTCCAATTCTGAGATTCTATATGCTCATAATATCTTTTTTGTATTTCTCTTATGTACTTACATTCCCATTTGTATTGTATTTGTGTTTCTACATTATCTTTTCTACTGACCTCTATCAAATATTTTTGCATCTTTGAATTTCTGAAAGTGTATTGTTCATAATAGATTCTTTAGAAATGTTAATTTAATAAACATTTCTTATTTTATATCCACATCTTTTAATCTTGTAACTCTATCTAAGGAAATCACAGCATTCTCTCCCCCTAATAACAAGGAAATGTATGATTTGAAGCTTACTCTGAAGAGCTTAACCATTCCATTCCCATCCCCCATAAGTTGCTCAAGAGCCCAATCAAGAAAGATATACAAGACAAGTCTCCTCACATTGACCCTTAACCTACCCTAAGGCAACCATCCAGAACTTTTCAAGCCTGATAGTTTAGCAGCACTTTTTGTCCTCATCCTGAACTCCTATCCAAAGACCTTCCTTATTCTCCTATTGCATTTTTCCTACTCAAGCTTCACTCGCCTGCATAAACAGCCTTGACTTCATGACCTGAATTTCTCATGACTCACTTGCTAAGACCCTAGGAGTCCTTCTCTTCTTGACCTTCTAATTTGCTAATCTTTAACTCCAAGTCACACCCACCCTCCAATTTTTTTGATTCTATTAGTTGTTGTTCCTATAAAATGTCATAAAATCAGCATGATCTCATCCATTCTAAATTTTAAGATGCAACCCTTTAGATGGGGTCTCACTGCTGCTTGGCAATCCTCTTCTACTCTGATTGATTTCTCTTATTCCCCACAGCTACTGTACCAAATCTTTTATTTTTTCCTCAATTCAAAATTCCTACTATCTACATTTTATAACAGATAATGCAATATTGATATGCTCTCCTATTCAATAAATTTCAATGTCTTCTGTTGCCTCTGTAATCAAATATGTTCTTTTCATCAAGCTTTTAAAGCCCTTCACAATCTGACCCTAATCTACCTTTTCAAGCTCATTGGACATCACTCCACCTCCCAAACTCTGCAGATAAAGTGGTCTTATACACACAACTATTCCATCATTTGTTTCCATGCCCTGACCATCTCTCATGCCTAGAATATACTCCTTCACTCCACCTCATAAAATCTTTTCTTTCAAAACATAATTCAAGCACCACATTCTATATAAAGTCTTTTTTCTATCTCCTCAACTTGCCAATATTTTTCCCTTTTGCATGTAATTTCATTCTAATTTATTCTCTTTACACTTTATAATTCTTGACTCTCTTTCTGTCATTATTCTCTCTCAATAATCTCATTCACTCTATATCTTTAAATATTACTTTAATCTATTGAAGTATGATTTCACAGTGTAGAGAATTTCTGGGAGAGGAAACTACCTGTACAATTGTAAGTTGACAGAAATTTCCGAGTTCCCCCCTCTCATAAAGGAGGTTTCATATGAGTTCATGTTGGGTTGATTCAAAGGAAAAGGTCATATAGTAATACATAGGAAGGAAAAGAAGCAGAATATATAGCAGTGCTTCCTTTTGTCAAAATTCTTCAATAGCTCCCTATTGTCAACTGACTAAATGACTTAACGGGTATTCAGAGACCTCCACAAGCTACCTTTCTTTAACTTTTTTAAATTAAAGTCATTAAAGTCAATTCTCTATATAAAATATATAGTTTTTATTGTTATATATGAATATATCTTTCCCCTCTCCTGTGCTCTTCAAGTCATTCATTGTAACAAATATAAACAAATAAATATTATGTTTAAAAAAATAAAGAGAAGGAAAGCAAAGTAAAAGCAATCAATCCATCAATCAAGACTAAGTGTATGTGAACCATTCAAACCCATAGTTTCTCATCTCTTCTTCAGAACCAGACTTAATTATCACAATTGCATAACATTCAGAATCATTCTTTTTATTATTGTTATCATTATTATTAGCTTTATGCCTATCAATCAAAAAGCATTTATTATGCACTTATGATATGCTAGGCTCTGCACAGAGAATACAAAAAGAGACAAAAGACAGTTCTTGATATCAAGGACCTTACAAATGAACAATTATTTTGCAAGTTATTGATTCTATTTAGTTCTCTTTATATCCTTGTAATCTCCCTTACTTTTTGAATTCTTCTTATTTTATTGTTTCTTATCACCCCAGAAGGAAATGACAAGCCATTACAATATCTTTGTCCAAAAAACCCTTAATGGCATCATGAGAGTTTGACTTGGCTGAACGACAACAGCACCAACAACCACATTATGTTCAATTACATTCATGAGTCACAATTCATTGAATCATTCTCTAATCCATGGGTAATACTTTTCTTCCAATGCTCCATTCCCTCAACAGTGATGCTACTATATTTTGGTATATATAGGACTTGAATTTTTCTGTCTTTCCTTATCCCTCCGTGGGGTATTTACTTAGCAAAAACTTCCCCTCTTTATTTGCAGTTAGAGAATTGGGGTTCAAGCTTTCTGAGCCTCGAATATTATCCAAAATTCCATGCTATTATGTTCTGGACCTTTTTCTCTTGACTTTGATAACATTTTATATTTGCCTTTTATTATTATTATTATAATAGTAAAATTATGATTGGGTTATTACAAGTTTTCATTATGGTAATTGATATACGTTTCATACATTTCCTGCTACATTGATTTCTTTGAATTAGGGATTATGTTTTCTCTAACTTTGTTTTGAACCCTAGCATGCAACACAGAGCTTGGTTAATAAATACTGATTGAATTGCACTGTTAAATTTAATGTACCACATAGATAAATCACAATAAACATCTTTCTTGAGGGACTACAAATATATGGATGGTTAGAAACCGGAGGAGTTCATTTTGCTCAGTGTAAAAAAAGTTAAAACAAACGGAACAAAAAAAAAAAAATATATATATATATATATATATTTTGTCTTTTTTCCTGAAGTCTTTTTTCTAGGAAGGGCTCTTCAGGTCATTATCAAATGCATATGGGAACTAAAACACAGGATAAAGACAAAACCAGACACCAGAAGTGAAGAATTGCTCTCCTAGAGGTCCACACCCTGTTTCTTTTGAAAAGTCCAGTCTCATTTTCAAACATGCTTCCTAGGTTAATTCCATTCTGGTTGTTAAGCATTCCTAGCTGCATGTTTTAAAAACATTTTGGAATGGCATATGCCGAGTTATAAAAACACTATAATTTTCACACCAGAAAAAAGAATTGGTAATATGCCATCATTCTAAAAACCATAAAAAATAGAACAAACAATATTCAGATTTTTAAAATTAGATAGTAATCTCTTAGTTACCTGCATGTGGATTATCCATGGTAAAGCTCCTTATGTGTTTCAGTTTTTACTTAGGGTCTTCATCCAGAGTTGTTCCAGATGCTTATCTACTTATGACCTTTCTCCATGTCTATTTTTCCCACTGAAACTGTGTTTATTTGTGGGGGGGAGCTACACCCTGAATTTGTGGTAGAGATGTAATGTTACTGGTATTATACTCAGTATATCATTTCAGGAAATGCTATTGATGAGTTAACTGTGTCATGTGATTAATTAAAGAAACAGTAAACCCATCAATGAAGGCTTCTTAGTTATAGTTTCAGGAGTGAGGACCAACAAAGGAACCATCCAATTGAGTACCAACTATGAATCTGGAATAGTCATCCTGCCCCTTTTTAGGGGCCCCAAGTTGTGAGTATACATTGTGGGAATATACCAAAGGAGTGCTACATTTTGGAAGCTATAATTGATCCCCTGAATGTTGTATTAATTAGAATAGAGAATGATTTTATTATCAGTTAAAGTAGAATGTAATTTAGAAGGTCAATTTGTTCTAAGAAAATCTTGTGATACATTCCCAAGGTAAAGTTAGTGATTTCTTTGATAACCTGTGCTTTCTATTATCCAGTCCCGTAAGTCTCTACTACCTTAAAATGGACAAATGGGCATTGATTTTTTTTTTCAGAACTTGAAAAGAGATTGGTATAAGTAATATTTGTTGCAGCCCGGGCTTGACTCAAGCCAGTACCCAGAATATTTAGGTTTGATTACAGAAATCAAATACTTATATAAGCTCTGATAATTAACAAAAGAAGGTTTATTTAGCCATAGTAGGGGAAAGATATTCAATGAAGACATTCAGCAAGGACATCATGTTAATTTGAAGGAAAACAGCTCCCCTGCTTTGGTGCTGCCCATGGCGGTCCTCCGGTAAAGCATCAGGGCCCAGCTGGAGCCTCCTCCTGGTTTTTTGTACTCAGGCAATCAGGAAACTACATCAAAAGCCTGGGTCTTAGTCCTCTGGACCAATTAAATCTAAAAGACAATTTCAATACTTTTTAAGGAAAAACTAGCCTTCCATGCATTGGGTGGAGACTTGGGCTATTCCTTCTACTCTAGTATTCAATAGCAAAGGAAGAAATTTGATATAAATGAAAACTAGAAAAGTCATAAGAAAATATTATTCAGTACTGAAGTAGAGTTAAAACTAGAAGGGGCATTTAAGTGATCATCTCATTCAAATCCCCTTCCTCTCCATTTTACAGATATAATTTTCATGCTAAAGCCCATTGGTATGAGTTGAAAAGAACTTCCCTCATATGCCATTTAATCCATTTTATAGATGAAGACACTAAGACTGAGGCATGATAAAATGACTTGCTCAAAGACACACAGGTAGGTTCTGAGGAATAATGTGAATCCAGGTTCTTTGATTTCAAAACACACTCTTGGATCTACATCAACATCAACTGAGAAAGAAACTGGTGCAAAGAAATGAGGATTTTAAAATACAATGACAACAGACTGCCAGTTGGAAGGGTATAATATATATAATCTAGTTGACTTACACCTTTAAGCCTCCCATTTTTCTGTAAAATAATTCCCAAGACATAGCAGAATACCTATCCAGAATCAATCTCAACCTGTGCATTGATCTCAATCCTATAAGAGATTAACAAATGGCATCTACCCAGAAGCCTCAGCATTTTTTGTACACTATTACTCTTTTGAGCAGAACATTGGCTGTCCTACCTCCCACAGGATTCCATAAATAATTCATTAGAGAAGCATGAAGACTTTATAATAAACTCAATCTAATAGAAAATACCATCCAGAAGTGCTTCCTCCCACCAAAAGGACTGCAGAAAAGTGGTTAGCTATATTGTACACCTCCTTAATGCATGTTCTTTTCCTTCTCTTCTCTCCCAACAATGCCATTATAGTTACTCACTCTCCACTTAATTCTTGCAGAGAAATGCTTAGCCTTTCCTAGATGCCTTGAGTTCTCCCTATAGTGCTCCTAGCTTTCCCTTCTACTTTTACTCCCACCCCCACCTCCATTTCTATTACAGGCAGCTCTGCTCTCCCAAATGCTTGGGAGTTGTGGTCAAAGGCTCTGTGTACAGACTTAGTGGAATGGGGTCATCATAGATCTGGGAGCACGAGATTCGATTAACTCTGTTTGGGAGGCACGTGACTTCTCCAGCCATAGAAATGGGCCAAGACACCTTGGAACAGAGGGTGTGCATTCTGGCAGAAAGGAAATGGGAAGTGATATGTGATTAGGGGAAAGAGGGAAAAAATCTATATTTTCCATATCTGAAACTCTCCTGTGTTTTCTTAATGAATACTAAGAGAAGCTTAGAGTGATTTTTAAGCAGTTAAAAGTGCTAACATAGTCTCTTTGGGGAGGGGAGAGTATGAATTTCCTAATTTCATCAGAACTGTTAATGACTTTGGTTCCTTCCTCCTGCAGAGGAAATCAAGGGGGTTCTACATTACTGAGCAAGTCAGGCCCAAGACAGAAGGAGAAATAATTTGTGATTGTCATGCAAAGAGATAGACCTTTTCTCCCCCGCCCCCCCCCCCTTTCCCCTCACTTAAGGAAGAATTCCAACTATTAAAATTTCTCCAAACACTTTAAGCTTTACATAATCAACTTTTTCCTGAAACATTATTATTATTTTTTTTAAAGCAGCCTTCAGAAGGTCAGGTAGCAGTCATCTGCAAAGTCAATGCAAGTTTAATTCAGTGGTTCCAACTATTGCCTTTGGTCAGGAAAACAAACACACTTCTTGGCTCTGCATTTAAGGTCTTGCCCAATTTAGGTGTGGCTACCTTTTTGGGCTTTTTATATTAGTCTCTTTCACACTAACTATGACCTAGTAAAAATTGCCTCTCCCTTCACTTAGCATCCTATGTCCAGCCCGTGAGACTTTGTACAGCTTATCCCCCATATACGGAATGGACAATTTCTTCATCTTAATCTCTTATAATACTTAGCTTTCTTCAAGATTTGGTTAATATATAACTTTTTAGGGAAACTTTACCCAATCTTTCTAGCTCTTCATGCTTTCTTTTCAAATGAATATATGTATATATAACAGATGTAATACACATAAATACATGTATACATGTTTGTGTACATACACACACCAAGAAAATATGTACATGTTCAGGCACACATGTATGGGTTTACATATACATATATGTATACACATTGTATATATATTCTTATATGTATGTGTATATGTGTGTGTGTGTGTGTGCGTGCACATAGGGATATTAGATCCTTTTATTCTCCTTCCTTCAATGTAATATAAACTCCTCAAAGACAGAACCTATTTCATCTTGCCTTTTAATCCTCAGAACCTAGAACTATATATGGCTAACAAGTTCAAATAGAACATGGGATAGATATACTAGCACACTTTATGGAAATATTCTTATTATCCTTTCTCTTGTCCCTAATAGGAATTTTTTCCCAGAGTATATACACCTAAGTCTGGCATATGGTAAGTGTTTCATAAAATCTTATTGGATAGATTGGATAAAATTTATTTGGTTTTATTCTTTTGCTCCTGATAACACATTGATGACTAATTGGCAGGAGAAGAAAGCCTCATTGATCTAGTTACAATCAGCAGCTCAAGTAGGATTGGTAACATAAACTCATTCTAAACAGGAAGCTGTGGTAGGTCTATAGCTATAAACAAGAATTTCATCAGGATTGAGAACTGGAAAAAGAGAAGTGAAGAAAATAAGTATTTATTAAGCTCCTACTCTATGCCAGACATTGTGCTAAACACCTTTTATTAAACAGATAGTTCATTCGATCCTCATATCAATCACACAAAGTAGAAGTCATTATCACATTTGTAGAAACTGAAGCAGACAGCGGGAACTTGTTCAGAGTCACAACCTAATCAAATGTCCTGTATTCAGTGTGCCATTTAATTGTCTCTGGAGTGGAAAGGATACTAAACATTATATTAAGTATGGGGGAAAAAAAGCTCCCAGAGGCATTCTTGACTGTATTATTAAAGAGATGACTTGTAACTGATTTAGAAAAGGAAAGGGTGATCTAATAATAAATGCTTGTTGACTTGACTTAAGTATAAACTCTGAGACTATTTCTTAAATCTCCTTCTCCTCCTTCTATTCCTCCTGTTCCTCCTCCTCTTAATACTTCTCCTTGTCCTATTCCTCCTCCTCCTTCTAGTCCTCTTATTCCTTCTTCTCCTATTCCTCCTCCTTTTCCTTCTTCTCCTCCTCCTCTTCCTTTTCTCCTCCTCTTCCTCTGCCTCCTCTGGCAATTGGGCATTTGTCTAGGGTCACATAGCTAGTAAGTATAAAATATTTGAGGATAGATTTGAACTCAGGTGCTCCTGACTCCAGAGCTGGTGCTCTATCAACTGCATCATCCAAAAGGAAGGAGCAAGTGGTTCACCACTGAACCTGCTGGCCAAAAGACCTAAGTTCAAATGCAGACTCAAACACTTTCTATCTGTGTGACATAAGGCAACTCAACCTCTGTGTAACAAAATAGACCCACTATATCCCCTGGAAAAGTAAACAGCAACCTCTTCAGAATCTTTACAAAAAAAAAAAAACAAACCAAAATGGGGTCATAAAGGTTTGGACATGACCAAAACATTTGTTCATAAGTTCCCAACAGTATGCTTTCTTCATTATTAGTGATTAGGTTATTAGTGATATGAATTAATCATTCATTCGAATAGATTTTGTCCCCTAATTCTAAGGTAGTATAATTAAAACAAATAAACAGAAAAACCATTTATACAAAACATGCCTTCTCAGAATCTGTGATCCACTCTTCTACCAGTACATACAAAGTCCAGGTTTAAGATTAAGGAACACATTTCATGAAGAATGCTACTCACAGTTCCTGAAAATCTTTTTGCTAGAATTTCAAAATGGTGTGTGTGTGTGTGTGTGTGTGTATTAAGCATCCTGCTGGATTCTTTTTAGAGTATTGGCTCTGTATCCAGTCTGTTCTTTGCTCTCAGAGCAAGGAGTGTTGTCAGCTATCTGGATGTACTAAGATACTTGATGAAAGTCCAAAGTCTCCAACCTTTCAAAGTTCAGCAATTCCTCCTCTAACCAAGGGGGAAGGAGGCTATACCTCGGGCTGAAGTTCTTTCCTCTCTACCCTGTGTTTTCTTCTCAGAGATTAGGTTGGAATATCAACCCCTGGTTCCTACTTGCTTGCATTTTGATTCCAAGTAGACTATAGACTTTCTATAGTCTCCAGAGAGCATGATTAAATGAATTCCTTAGCTAGTCATGACTGAATAGTGACTGAATAGACACTTAGTCACCGAGTAGACTGAATAGACACTCAGTAAAGTGTCAAGGTCTTGTTCCCCAGTGACCGACTGAGCTGTATTTTTATATGTATTGGCAATAGCATCTTATTACTATAGGTGGGGTGGGGTGATGTAATTGATTTATTCAACTGACCCTCACCTTACAAAGAGTAAATTAATTTCCTTTTTTTGGACAGGGTTACTAGGTTGTTGGGTCAGAGGAAAGCTTTAATCATGACTTTAGCAAGAAATTTGAAAAAGTCACCCAAGAATATTCTCCATAGTAAATTTAATGTAAGACTTAGCAGAACACCCCATCCAGGGACATTTGGTCTATAAATGGACAATTGTATTAACTCTCTGCTGTAAATATCCAGGATATTCCAAATAGCTGGTTCCCTATTCCTGACCACACACTCTCTTAGAACTCCAAGATTACTAAGTTTTATGATTGAAAAAGTACTAGACTAGTCTCATCCTGACTTGAAGCAATTAGGTGGTACAGGGGATAGCATACCAGGACTAGAGTCTTTAAGACTCATCATCATGAGTTCAAATATGACCTCAGACTAGTTGTGTGACCTTGGGCAAATCACATAACCCTATTTGTCTTAGTTTCCTCATCAGTAAAATGAGCTGGAAAAGGCAAAGACAAATATCTTTGCCAAGAAAACCTTTAACAGGGTCAGGAAGAACACAACAAAAGAAAATTTTTGAGTCCAGAAAAAAAAATCCTCATTTTATTCCAGTGATCCTCAATTATTGATAGGGACATGGTATCTCAGATTTGATTATATCATTTCTTAATCTTCAGTGTTTATGATATCTTGATTGTTCCCTGGAATTGCTTTAGTTTGTCATTGTCCTTCCTCAAATAAGGAACCTCTAAGAAAACACAATACTTTAGATACGGTCTGATTAAAGTGCAACAGGAGAGTTATCTCCCTTGCTCAGGATACTTTGCCTTATAAGTCCAAGATGTACTGAGTTTCTTGTCTGCTATATCACATTATTGCTTCCTATTGAGTGAGATTGCTGCATACTAAAATTACCCAGATCTTTTTCATAGGAGCTATTGTTTAACCGGACTTTTCTCTTTTGGTTATTTATGTAGTCATTTCTTTGAATACAAATATAAGGCCTAAATGTAAACATTTGTCCTGATTTCACTATTGGATACAATATTACAACATTATTATATACTATTAAAATTGTTTGGGTTGCATATTATCTTGACTACCCTATTGAAATGTCTTTGAATTCTGATTGTCATCCACCATGTTAGCTAACCCTCTAAATTCTATATCACTTAAAAATTTAATAAGCATGACATTTAAGCCTTTATTCAAAGATTGATAAAATCATTGAACAGTAGAGAACCAAGACAGATCCCTGGAGTTCACTACTAGAGGCCATTGCCCCAAATTGAAATTGATTCATTAAGACTCCATAATTAAAATTATTCATTCATTTCTGAATTCAACTAAGCATATAGCCTCCTAAATCATGTATCACCATCTTGTTCATAAGGATAGTATAAAAGACTTTGTGAAATGCCTTGCTAAAATCCAGACATATTAGGCATATGACATTCCTCTCATTCTCTTTTCTGATATATCTGTTCTCTCTCCCTCTCTCTCTCTCTCTCTCTCTCTCTCTCTCTCTCTCTGTGTGTGTGTGTGTGTGTGTGGAGAGACAGAGACCAAGACAGAGAGAGAGAGAGAGACAGAGACAGAGAGAGAGACAGAGACAGAGAGACAGAGAGAGACAGAGAGACAGAGAGAGAGAGAGACAGAGAGACAAAGAGACAGAGAGAGAGAGATTTTTTTTTTCAAAATTAAAGTAGTAACCAATACCATACAATATGGAAAGAGTCAAAGTTGATGAAATCACATTGTATGGTTTTTTGAAAAAAAAATTTTGAAAAAAAATCTTTCTCTCTCTAGCCCTAGCTCTCCTGCCACTCATGTTCTCATTCTCTCTGTATTATATATATATATATATATATATATATATATATAATGAATTTCCTGTTATTGTTATCTTTTCTTTCTGTATTACTTCAATTTTCTTTTTTTTTTTTAATTTAATAGCCTTTTATTTACAGGATATATACATGGGTAACTTACAGCATTAACAATTGCCAAACCTCTTGTTCCAATTTTTCACCTCTTACCCTCCCTAAATGGCAGGATGACTAGTAGATGTTAAATATATTAAAATATAACTTAGATACACAATAAGTATACATGACTAAAACATTATTTTTCTGTACAAAAAGAATCAGACTCTGAATTATTGTACAATTAGCTTGTGAAGGAAATCAAAATGCAGGTGTGCATAAATATAGGGATTGGGAATTCAATGTAATGGTTTTAGTCATCTCCCAGAGTTCTTTTTCTGGGTATAGCTAGTTCAGTTATTATGCTCCATTAGAAATGATTTGGTTGATCTCTTTGAGGATGGCCTGATCCATCAGAACTGGTCATCATCTAGTATTGTTGTTGAAGTATAAATGATCCCTGGTCCTGCCATTTCCCAGCATCAGTTCGTAAGTCTCCCAGGCCTTTCTGAAATCATCCTGTTGGTTTTTAAGAACAGTAATATTCCAAATTTTCTATACCAATTTATTCAGCATTCTCCAACTGATGGACACCATTCAGTTTCCAGTTTTGCACTACAAAAGGGCTACAAAATTCGTTACCTTGTTGAAGTTTTCGTTTGACTTATGGATTCTACTGTGTTCTATATCAGTCGTGTAATCCCCTATTTTTGTAGGGATAGGGGAATTAAAAAATAGTGAATTATCTATGAACCTGCTGGTTATGTGACTCAACTCCCACTTCCTCTTCTAAATTATCACAATTAATCCCTTTAATAATACCTTCCAAAATTTTGCTGAGAGCTACCACAATGCTTAACATCTACTACAAGCTTATTGAATAAATTAATGAATCTTCTTTTCCACTGTGATAGATGTAATGGGGGGAGTATTATGTTTTTTTCACCCAGATAATTTTGGGGTGGAAGAATGTTTCTTCTGAAATAAATATTACTTTGTAAAGTAATTACTAAAGTAATCTGCATGTCAAGTGGTTAAATGGAAAGGGAGTGCTGGTGGTAGGGGGGAGCAGCCTTAAAATGAGGGAACCTAACCAAAAGGAACTTGAGTCCTTGACAGAGATGAAAGAGATTGCCAGAGATTGCCACCAAAGATCCTCAGAAGAAAGGTGAAATCTAACACACTTTTGGGGAGACGGTGTTATATTTGGGGTCTTGTCTACAAAAAAATTGGGTCCTTCAAATTTTCATGGATCTTCTGGAGAGATTTCTGCCTGAGACTTAATTTTAAATTCCTTAGATTTTGAAATTCTAACAAAATGGGCAAAACAAAAATTTCATTTAAACTATAATTTGTACAAATAAGTTTTTTTCTTAATATGTATTCCCTCACATCATTCCCAATGATGGGATTTTGCAAACTTTTCACTCATTGATTGTTTGAGTGTTTAAAAATATGGTTTCTATAAAGTACTGATATTAAGTTTAATATGAGAAATTTGGAATCACCGGATTGCTACTGCCTAGTAGAAATGTTCAGGTTAAGCTTTTGAGTTTAAACAGACTTAGACTGCTTGTCTTTTTATGAGTGTCAAATGTCATATAACTTCTTAGGGTGAGAATCTTTGTGCCTAAAATCCACAAATAGTTGACTTCTTTGCTGCTTCTCTAACTGAGCTTGCTTGTCTTCTTGCTTTGTTGTGTGTTTGTGTTTCTATATGAATTACTTTTGCAATAGCAGAGATACATGAGGAAAGTTTGAGGACCTTTTGGGAAGAGGACCAAAGCAAGTTTGCCTGGGTCTCTATGGGGATCTCATGTATTACAGATACCCTTAGATAATTTTAGTATACTCTATGTAGAAAAGGACACTTTTTTGTCCAGACCCCAGAGGAATGGCCTCATACATTGTGGGTATCATGGAAAAGTTTCCACTCAAAACAGAGGGTGATTATTTGGGGCTTTCTTCCACCAGCACAGGCAGTGTTCACATTTGAGAGAGGTACTAATGTATAGTTAATCCCAGGTCTCCATACCTCTGAAGAAAGTCCTATTTGATTTGGAAAGCTCAATGTAGGTTGTCCAAGATGGCAAACCAATTTTTGTTACCTTTGTTTTTTCTTTCTTTTGCTTGTAGGTTGAGAAAACCCCTGTAAGGCAACTATTAAAGGATAAACAGGCAAAAATCTGATAAACTTTGTGTTTGGGTACAGTTGTGATTTTATTCTAGCATATAGCACTGTATATGATCATGCAACATTGGCTGTTTTGAGATTTTCTTACATAGCACTGGAGAAGGAAGTGATAAGATGGTGTCCCTTGGGGACAAATACTATGTTCAAAATGTTCCTCTACCTATTTGTTGAGGAAAGTAAATATTTCAAAGCAGAAAAATAGGAGGAGGAGTATAAAAGGTTTTTTTCCTCCCTCCCTCCCTTCCTTCTTCCCTCCCTCCCTCCTTTCCTCTCTCTTTTCCCTCCTTGCCTTCCTTCCTTCCTTCCCTCCCTCCTTCCTCTCTTCCTTCCTTCCTTCCTTCCTTCCTTCCTTCCTTCCTTCCGTTCTTTTCTCTATCATCTATCTACTCATGTCTCTCTCAATATCTGTGTGTATAATCTATCTATCTATCTGTCTGTCTATCTGTCTTCTTACCTTACTATATCCTCTCCTAGCCTCTTATTTCATGTCTATCTTGAATGCAAATTCTTTGAAAATAGGGACTGTACATATTTTGTATATCCACTATTTAGCATACAACAAGTAATTATTTAATATTTGTGATCAGTTGATTGCATTGCAAATTCCTTGATGTTTGACTTGTCTAAGAATTATTTGGCATGAATTGAATTAAATTAAGTTCAAAAGTATCATGGAATTTTTGTTGAGAGAATCCATTTTAAATATCTATTTCCAAATGATAAGCCTTTAGAATATGGTATTGTAGCATGATGGATAGATGAGACACCAGTCTCAGAGCCTGGAATACCCAGCTACTAGTACCATTTACACCCGTGTAACACTACATCATTCATTCATCTTCTCAATGCCTGAGTCAATTCTCTGAGACAAGGGTTCGTAACAGGTACATAGCCCTCTAAGAAGCTGATACATAGCTATAAGAGGATCTGTACATTTAGAAGGAGAAAAAATTGCATCTTGATTCTCACTATCATCTAACTGAAATTTAACATTTTCTTCAATCATTTAAAAACATTCTTACATAGAAAGATGCATATATTTCAGCAGACTGCTAAAAGATTCATTACATATATGAATGTATGTATGTATGTATATAAAGTTTACATGCATATATAAATATATGTACATGTTTATAAAGTTTATGTATGTGTACATGGAGAGAGAGACAGAGAGACACAGAGAAAGAGCCAGAGATACAGAGACAGAGAGAGGTAGAGACAGAGACAGAGATGGAGGGAAAGAGAGAGTTTAAAACTCCTTTATGGTTTAGAACCTTTTAAAGTAGAAAAGTGAGGGCCAGAACATTGATAGAATGAGTTTCCTTACTGGGAGTTGCATATACCAGTGAAATTGCAAGCCTAGTACAAAAGAGAAGAAAAACATACTGGTATAATATTGGCTAAGAATCTGAGACCCTGAGTTCAAATCTTATCTGTACAACTTGCTACTTGTATGACTTTAAGCAAGTCTGTATTTTACTCTGTATTTTAATTACTCTGTGTTTTAATCCTGTCATTTTTAAATAGAGGGACTTCAATAGATTCGGTATAGAAAGTACCATCCACACCCAGAGATTGAGCTACGGAGACTGAATGTGGAATAAAGCATAGTTTGTTTTTTTTTTCACCTTTTGGTGGTGACGGTGGTTGTTTTTTGTTTGTTTTTCCTCCTGATGATTTTTTTCCCCTTTTGATCTGATTTTTCTTGAACAGTATGATGAATATGGAAATGTTTAGAAGAAAAAAAATAAAATGAGGGAATTGAGTTAAGTGACCTATAAAATTCCTTCCAGCTCAAAAAAACTATCATCTTAAAGTTTTGCTATAATTTAAATGGAAAGATCAGTTTAAAAACACCACCACCACCACCACCAAATAGAAATCATTCTGTTTTAGAAAGAAGCCTTGTTAAATGACAACATAAGCCATTAGCTTCTACACTTGAAAAATGTTCCTAAAATTGGCAATTCTTTTAAACCTTGTTAAAATCTTCTAAAAATAAACAAGTCTTAGATTATGCCATTCTTGTGTTGTTTTATGAATCCATAAATGAAAAATACAGGGAATATGAAAAGAAAATCCATTTAATTGGAATAAGCCACAGTAGATATAAAATAGATAAATGTATATAATTGCATAAAAGTTCTGTTGCATGAAAACCATTCACTGAATTAAATTCAGTGCAGTTAGTTTATCTCTCCATAAGAGGATGAGTAAGTTGGTACCATTAAGAGTTATTAATGCTAGCAGCATAAATGTATTTAACTAAGTTACATTGTAGTAATTTTTTTTCTTTAAATGTAGTGGAGCAGTTGAATTTTCTGTTCACTGTCAACATCAACAAATATGTCTCTTGATAATGGATAATGAAAAATCAAGAACTGCAGCTAAAGCTACAAATTGGTTCTCCTAGAATGGTAGACCCTTTGGAAGCTGTCTGATAGATGTTAAAGAACTGCAATCTCAGAGGTGTAAGGTACCTTAAAGGACATATAATTCCTTTTTTTTTTTAATAAAGCTTTTTATTTTCAAAACATATGCATAATTTTCTACATTTACTCTTGCAAAACCTTGTGTTCGAAATTTTTCTCCCTTCTCTTAGAAGTACAATTCTTCTACATACAATTCCACATTTATCGTGCTGCACAATAAAAAACATGAAATTAGGATGTTATGATCCAAACTCAGTACCACAGTCCTCTTTCTATGGGTCTCTTCATCACAAGACCATTGGAACTGGAAAGGCCACATATTCCAACCCATATCTGAACAATGATCCTTTTTAAACATATCCATGAACAACTTTTCAGGGTTTGCTTGAAGATCTTCAATGAAGAATGCCCTACCCACTGGGGCAGCCCATTGCATAGTTGAAAAGGTCTCATTTTCAGGAAATAAAATTTCCGTCCATTAAGTGCTACAAATGAGTTTGGCTTGATATCAGGGTTGAATTTCACCTGGCACCTTCACTACCTGAATGACTATCACTAAAGCAATCTCTCTGAGTTTCGGTTTTGATATCTGTAAGATGGGTAAGATATCTATTTTACAGAGTTACTAGGTGGTTCAATGAGGTTGTGTATGTCAAGGACTTTGCATATCTTGAAGTGTGATATCAATATTATTTATAATTTGTGGTCTTAGTTCTGGAAACAAGCAATAAAAAGTATAATAGCTTCCACATAAGTATTATTGCCCTAAGACCATCAATACTGTCATTTAGAAAAACAATTCATAAATCAAATTGTAGAGCAGTGGAGTAATATAATCTCTCCACCAAAATTAAGCTTTTCATTCTTTTCTCTTAATGTTTCTATTCACTGCCATTCTAGTCTACATGGAAAGAACCAACTCCCTCTGTAAGGGCTCAATATTTTACTGTCATCTGACTCCTACATTCTTTTGGATATTCAAGATACCCACTTTCTTATGGCTTACTCTGTTATCTCCAAGGTCCAGTTCTTGATGCCTACTTTTCTGGAAGACACGATAGAATGTTTATAGGTTTGAAGTCATATGAGTCTAGGGTTTGAAGCCTGGCTCTAGCATTCACTAACAAAATGATTTTGGACCAGTCATTTTATTTTTGAACTTCAGTTTCCTAGTCTGTAGATTGAGAATAATACTAGCATTGCCAGCCTCACTGAATGTGATCTCTTAGAAATCAAGGATTGTCTTTCCTATTTATATCCAGCACTTAGTGCAATGTTTTATACATATAGCTAGGTCTCTATTAGGTTGAATAATGAATCTCATGAAGTGGTTGCATTACATAAATTTGCAATGCATATTTTCATTGCCTTGTAACAAATTACTATATTGTAGTAAGCACTTAATAAATGCCCTTTCTTATTCATTCATTCATTCACTGGGCTTTTATAATAGGTTAAACAGGTAGATTGATTAAATTAAAGATTTATCAAGCAATTACTATGTACCAGACACTTTTGTGAATCTCTGAGGATATAAATACAAATGAGCAAGATAGTCCCTGTCCTCAAAGAACTTACATTCTAACTTCATATGCCAATATATAAAGGGATACTAAAAAGAAAAAAAAAAAGGAAAACTAAAAGTGTGGTGGCAGATGTTTAATAACTAGGTGGGGAGGGGATGTAGCTAAGACATACTTCTAAATATAATTATCATTAACACTTTCTCCATCACTTTCTTAAAGCCGGATAACCAATAAAACAATAAATCAATTAATCTACGTAGTGCTTCCTAGTTGTAAATGCTCATATTGAAAATTTAGCAAACAGTTCTCCCACATTGGTTAGAGTTGGCTCTAGCATACTTCTGAGAAAAGAAGAGGAGGTTATCTTCAGGAGTGTGATGAGGAGATAGTTAGGAATTAGCTTGAAACACTGAAAGATCAAAAGTTCACCAATGAGGCTGAGGGAGAGGGATATGAGGAGAGAAGGAAAGGGCTTTGTAAGCTCTTTGGATGCTACTGAAAAAAGGGTTTTCTGAGTGTCTATAAATAGTATTGTGGAAAATATTTTGGGGAATACAAAAAATAGTCCTTGACATTGAGACCTGACAATCTAGTAAGACAGTAAGACATATGACAATAATTTTACTGAAATCCTATTTTTTTTTAAATTTTTGAACAAGACCTGTAATTTCATTAATGAAAGAAGCTCCTGGGGAAAAGCTTCTTTTTCTTTCTTTCTTTTTTTTTTTTAAACCAATTTGGGATTAGGAGTTGTTCTACCATTTATCATCTTAGAGACTGGTGCAGAAGCATTGAGAGGTCCAGTAATTTGTCCAACCAAAATGTGTCAGAAGCGAGTCCTGAACTCAGGTCCTGACTCTGAGATCAGCTTCTATTATTCTATGCCTGGTTCTTCCATTGACTCCTCATTAGTTATGCAGGTTGTCCAAAGTTATATTAAGAGAAGAGAAATTCTGGGAGGTCTTGCCAAATGGAAGACATTGAATATGAACCCATTAGTATTTTGGTCATGGCTACCATTAAGAACCATCTATCAAATTGGTAGAAGGAATCATCTTACCAATCAAGTTATAGATTCTGGAAATACTGAAATGAAATGCCCAATAAGTATCAAAGAAAAGAAGAAAACAATATTCTGTGGGAATAGAGAACTGGATGAGGTTACTTTCGATTTGGGAGAAAAAGAGGAAGCACAAAATGCTTCATGGAAGATGTCAGTCTTTTTGAGAGGAGAGTAAATATATCACAATGAAGATAATTATTAACTGTCCTCACATACCTCAAGGAGGGGTGATTAACAAACTCTGGTCATTGAAGCCCAGGCCAGGGGTTGGGTTTCCAAGTAGGCCATTTACCTTTATCTTGTTCTATGGTTATAGTTCATATTTCTAACCTCAGCTAGCCTTTGGTCACATACAGTGATTAGATAAGAAAAGGAGGTAAGTAAGTGAACATTCATTTACATTTTTAGAAAAGCGACTAACTTAAGGCACATAGCCTATTGGTGGTAAAAAATAAAAATGGTACTATCTCTATTTACAAAGATAAAAATGGTTATTGTTGCGCAGGGGGAAAATACTCTTCTCACTGTATTATCTGACCCATATTAGGTTCTCAATAGATGTTTATTCAGTGTTGAATGAAATGATTCTATCTTTCAAAAAGAAACTCTGGTTGAAGAATTCCCAAGTACAGGTTATCATCAAGTCTTGTACTTTTTTCTTTGCCTTGGCAAAGAACTGAAACTGATTTTTCATTTCCTTTTAAGTAACAATATGCTCTATTGTGTTCTTACAAATATAAGGGAAGTGGCCAAAGGGTGTGATTATCAGAAGTAGGATTTTCAATGATAACTCTGCTGATTATTTCAGTTTTCATTATGGCTATAAACAATGATCAACCTTAAAATTTATGCCTTTTTTTTTAGCAAGTTCTAGATTAAATACTATATCAAAATGTTTTAGTGTGGGAATTCTGCCCTTTCTCATTATACTCCGTCCATTAGGTTTTTTGTTGTTGTTGTTTTGGGTTTTTTTTTTTTTTTTAGAAATGCTTCATATTAATGTTTTAGTGTCTCAAGTTGAGACTGGACATACTGAGATATAACTGGTACCTGTAAAGAATGAAACAAGATTGGTGCCAGTCCTATTTTCTGCAACCTTGACTTATGATGTGAATGAAAATAAGTTACCCCTAACAGCTCCTAGACCATTCAATTCAACCCTTCTCCAGTCCAGTGCTTAGCACAGTGCTTAGTTCACATTAAGAGTTTAAATGCTTATTGATTGAGGGATTGACTCCTGGTCTACATTTTTTTACTCAAGAAAAAATATTATACACAAAATAGAATATTCCCAAGACATTCCTGGGTGGAATGGAGCTGTTACCTTTAGCCCTCATTGCATCGCTCATTTATGAAGTAGAAATAAAAGATTTTAAGAGAAAAGGAAAGAAGTAACTAAAGTAACTAAAGTAGCAGCTAGGTGGTACAGAGGATAAAGTGCTAGGCCTGGAGTCAGGAGGACTCATCTTCCTGAGTTCAAATCTGGCCCCAGACACTTACTAGCTGTGTGACCTTGAGCAAGTCACTTAACCCTCTTTGCCTTTGTCTTCTTTTCTGCAAAATGACCTAGAGAAGGAAATGGCAAACCATTCCAGATTTTCTACCAAAAAAAAAACAAAAACAAAAACAAAAACCAAGCAGGATCATTTCAAACACAACTGAAAAATTGACCAACAACAAATTTAATTCAGGAGACAGATGAGGACATCCATGAATTAGGACCTGTGGAAGAGATGGATATTAGCGACACACATAAAGATGTCCTGAGTTTGGAAAATAAGTTCCTGGCTCTGGAAGCAGATGTGCCTGAGAAAATTATCCCCTTATTCTGCAAATGTTATATTTTCAAAACTTTGCTATTATAGTCAATCAATAACAAATAGTTTGCCAGATATTTGATGAATTAGTCAAAATTGACCAATAGCCATCCAAACAATGAACAGGATAGAATACCCCCTTTATTCAGGGTATTGTGATTAGTAATAAAATGGGAAGAGATGACAGGGGAAAAGATAAAGATGTATAAGACCCTCTAAGAATTTTCAGTATGGTTGGAGGAGGAAAATATGTTATGTGTAGAATTGCCTGTTAACATATGTTAATACATATGCATATGCATTATTTCTATACATATCCATTATGATAGTCAGTTAAAACAGTGGCCTTTATTGGAGGGAGGGAGGAGGATTCTGGGAAAATGGTAGAATGAATTGGTAAACTTCAAGCTTGCCTGATTTCTGACACAAATAGAAGAATTTTGTACCTCAGGATGAACATAGACTAGGGGGAAACCAAGAAGATTTAGGGTTGAACAGGAGTCCTCCTGAAAAAGCTCAAGAAGATCTGAAGTCTTCCACTGAGAATTAATCTGTGTGAAGTGCAAAAACCTCCAGGTTAGCTTTCAGAAACTTCAAGTGGGGATCTCTCAGAGCTAATTGATTGTGGCTGGAGCCTAGGCAGAAACCACAGAAACTTTCACCTCTTGGACAATGTGAGGAGTCTGGGTTTGAGTCTGGGAAGACTTAATGAACCTGGGCTGATTGGGAATACCAACCCCAGCTGTGCTCTGAGATATGGCCCTGGATGAGTAGGAACCAGCACTTGAGTGCGGAGACAGGGGGCTGTGGACACCTGTTGGAGCAGGGGAACTCTTGGTTTAGGTTTCTGGTCAAAGGAAAGAGCTGAAGTAAAGCCAGAGACACCATCTCACTCCCCCACAGGATTAGAAATGCTTACATTAATTCGTCTTACTGGGGGGGAAAAGTGGACAAAGAAGAAAGAACCCCACCATAGAAACATACTATGGGAACAGAGCAGAATGGGGCTCATCTTTAGAAGAGGATACTGAAGTAAAAAAAGCTTCTACCCCCAAAGAGTAACATGAAATGGCTCCCTTTCCAGAGAGAATTTATAGAAGAACTCAAAAAAAGAAAGAAAGAATTTCAAAATCAAATGAGAGACATTGAGGGAAAAACTACTAAAGAAAAATCCAAGAAAAACAAGATTATGAAAAAAAGTTAACCAATTAGAAAAGGATATTCAGAGTCTTAAAGATGAAAATAACTCTTTGAAAATTAGGACTGGGCAAGAAGAAGGCAGTGAAACTATGAGAGACCAAGAAATAACAAAACATTATGAAGAATGAAAAAGTAGAACAGAATGTGAAACATTACATAAGAAAAGTGACACATCTGGAGAACAGATCAAAAAAATAAAATATTAGAATAATTAGACTGCCAGGAAGTTGTGAGTAAAAAAAAAGGTCCACGACACAGTAATGCAAGAAATAATTTTTATAAATTGTCCTGAAGTGATAAAACATGAAGGGAGAGTAGGAATAGAAAAAATCCACAGGAATATTATTGCCAAATTTCAAAATCCCCAGATCAAAGAGAACATTTTGCAAGAAACAAGAAAAAAAAACAATTCAAATATGCTGGAGCTACAATTGGAATTGTATAGGACTTCCCAGCAGCCACAATAAAAGACCAGAGGTCCTGGAACCATATCTGCCAACAATGAAAAGAACTAGAATTATAGCCAAAATATTATATCCAGCAAAATTATCTATTATATTGAATGAGAAAAAATGAACAGTCAATGAACTTGCAGATTTTCAGGACTTTCTATCAACCAAACCTGAACTTACTAGAAAATTTAACATATAAGAGCCACTATCAAAGATCAGTTTCAAGGAACTCAACATGGTTAAATTGTTTTGTGTTTTTTTTTTTTTTTGACTTGGGAAATTTATAGCATGTGTTTAAGATCGACATTAACAATACAACAACTCAAAAGAAATATTGGGACAGAGTTAAGGTAAAATAGTAACTATGTCATATAAATGAAGTGCAGAGAAAGAATTTTATAGTAAGTTCCTACTTTCTCCTCATGCTCTATCATTCTAGGACAATTTTTAAAAATTATTTCTTGCATTATTGTGTCATGGTCCTACTCACATTGGGAATGGATTAAATAGGCAACACTACATACATATTATGAAGGATATAGCATATTCCAAAGAAATATGGGGGAAGGAATGGGTGGACAGGGAAGCAAAGGATGAGGGAAGAAGACAAGGGAGAGATCCATGGGTGGGGGGAGTTTAAGTAATAGCAAGGCAAATTAGGAGCAGAATTAAAGCAAAGGATCAGCAGGGATAGAAAAGATTTGTGCCTATGTGTGGGGGTATGTGTGTGTATATGTATGTGCATGTACATATCTACATATGCATATATAAATCCTTTTTTAACTATAGCTTGCTTGGGGATAGTGTGGGAGGATGAAAGGGAGAAAAAAGAATAAAGTAAAAAAAGATATGCAGCAGACAACGGATGGACACTTATGAATATAATTTCTTTTACTAATATATATATATATATATATATATTTTCTTGAACTGATATTTATTGTTATATATTTTGAATCCTGATGTTCTGCTGGGCACATGGCAATGATCTCTTGTTTTGTTTCATTTTGTTTTCTATTCCTTTTCTGTTTTTCTTTTTTCTTATTCTGTTTCTTTAATAAAATTAATTTGGAAAAAATAAACAAACCAAAAAACCTCTTGAAAAGTGACCTTAAAGGAATAGAAGACCACAACTCTATTTCTGATTCATTAATAATTGAATGGATTCATGATCTTTCTAAAGAGATCCTTCTATCTCCACTGCAGATAATAATGCATCCACACCTTATCCTGTGCAATTTCTATTCCTTGTCTTTCCTTAAATACTTTACAAAGGGTATAGCCTTCATGACAAAATCCTTTTTTGTTTTTTTAATATTGCATGGATAGTTATATAAACGTAATGAAATACTATTAAGCGATAAAAAATAATGAATAAAATAATTTCAGAAAAAGTTGGAAAGAATTGTACGAACTGATGCAAAGTGAAATGAGCAAACCAGGAAAACATTATACACTGTATCCACAACATTGTATAATGATCAACTATGATTTATTCAGCTTTTCTCAGTAACACAATGATCCAAGATAAATACAAAAGAGTTGTGATGGAAAGTACTATTTATAACCAGATAAATAACTGATGGACTATAAAGATCAAAGCATAGTTTTTTTCTACTTTATACTTTCTTGTGGTTTCTTTTTGATCTGTTTCTTCTTTCATAACTATGATTCACATGGAAATATGTCTTACATGATAGTAGATGTATAAATTATATCAAAATGCCTACCGTTTTTGGAAGAAGGCAGAAGAGGAAGAAAAATTTAGAACTGAAAGTCTTGTAAAAATAGTTGCTAAAATTTTTTTAGTTTTGTTGGTTGTCTGGATGTAAGAAAGTGATGGAGAATATGTTAATAATACAGAGTAAATTTGAAAGTGTATTTTGCAATCCTCTCACCCCCCCAAAAAAGCCATTTGTTACATATTTGTCAGGAACCAAAATGTCAAGCAGTGGGGAAATGCTTGAATGATTGTGGTACAATAATATAATGGGAAAACTGTTGCTTGAATCTTAACTTTTGAAGACCAATGACATCATGAATGCTGTCTTGACTTTTGCAAGAATGGGATTTAAGTGGACAGAGTTACACAAAGTCATCACCCTCATTCCTTCTTCCAGAGTCACTGGCAGGACAAAAATGAGAAGACTGGCAATGGCCAAGGATGCAGTGGATGATCTTGGCATCTTTGATGTCTGACTTGAAGTGCTTCACAGAGTTTGCTTTAGCCATCTTCATGGCCATTGGAACAAATTGTTCTCATCTATTCATTCCTTGGGGAAAAGTCTCACAGTCTTGGGGTAAATATCCCCCTATCTCAAGCCCTTTCGGTTACCTTCAACCTATTTTAGCCTATCTGCAAAAACAGTTTTATTGAGTTGTGACGTCTGTGTATGTTTCTTGGAGTCAAAGGTGAGAGTTGTATGACAAGTAAACACCAAAGGTACATGAGCAGCTCTGAAAAGGGCTTAGCAAAACTCTCATACCAAAGGTACTAATTCTCTGGGAACACCAATGAGAAAATAATGCAATTAAGCATATATATATATATATATACACATACACACACACACACACACACATATATATATATATAAAGAAATCTGGAGAAAATTTACATATGCACCCATACAGATGAAGAAAAATAAATGGTAGTGAACAGAAGAACATCCAAATCTTTGTAGAAACTTAGAAGGAATAATTGAAAAGGAGTAATTACATTTTATACATGAAAGTTCATTATAAATAGACACAAAATAAGTTTAATTTTTTTTATGGAAGCTTAATATTATTTACAGTAAATCCTTTTTTTTAGCTTACAGTATAAATTTCATTTTCATATAATTTAGCCAAATCCATCCACTCTTTTTGACCTCATGCTCCTAAGTGCTATTGGTACTTTGTCATGATGTAAGTACATTGAATAATAAAGTATAATATGGTAGCTCCATCATTTATGATATGAGTTTTTCTAAAGAAATGACAAATAATTCCTCCAATTTTACAACTATTTGCTGTTCCCATTTTAATGAACATTTTCAGAACAGATACAAATTTATAATAGTCATGTGCAACTAGGACTGCCACAGGGCATTAAAATTTGGGATGAAGTATGTTTTCTCCTACTGGTGAGCATTGTTGCCTCATCCATGGTCTTCTGTTGGTCTGCTCACAGTGATGCTATTACCTCCAGTCTACTAATCCAATTGTCCTGTCACTGGGGTATTCCTTTCTTAAAGTGTGTCTTTACCAAAATCTGGCCTCCTCTCTCCACCACTAATAGCACAAAAATTCCTAAATATGGTTTTGTCTCATCAGACTCATTTTCTTTTCAATTGTATTTGCTATTGAAATGAGAAACTGGTCTTAGGAGTATGTCCAATGTTCAACTAATGTAGTCCTTCATAAGGACTTGGGAACATGTGCTGATATTTCATAATTGGTTCTAGTCTGCTAACCATTTGATGAAGAGGAGTCTTTTTGATTAACTCTGGAGCTAAAACTAGGACCTATTTAAAGGTCACTACTTAGCCAAGGTCTGATTCTTGGCTGACCATTCTTGTCTAATTAATGTTCAGATAAGAGACAATGATGTGAAGGAAAACAGTAAAATGGATAGTGCTGGACCTGGAGTCAGGAAGCCATGAGCTCAAATCAGATCTCAGACATTTACAGAAGTCACTTAATCTGTTTGCCTTAGTATCCTCATCTGTAAATTGGGAATAATAATAGCACCTCCCTTTCAGGGTTGTTGTGAGGATTAATTATATGAAGTAATGTTTATAAAGTGCTTGTATAGTACCTGACACATTATAGGTGCTATAAAAGTGCTATTGTTTATTGTTTAGTCTTAATATTAATTAATATTAATATTGTTTTATTGTTTAATATTATTGTAATTAATCTCATCCAAGAGCAAAGTTTGATCTTTGAATATAAAATTCTTTTCTTCTCTGTGTTTGTCCTTTCCTGTTTTAAGTAAAGGAGATTGGAGATGGCTAAGACTTTGTGAAGTTTGTGGGTCAGTTGAATAAGTTATCAGGTCTGGAAACAGACTCCCTGCTCAGTTTTTGGCCAGTAGCAAGGCCCCAAGGAAACACCCTTGGCAATAGAGAAACTCATCAACCTCATCTGCCATGCTCACAGTAAACTTGGTGAAGTGAATGCTCTGTATAAATATAATCTACATCAATTCTGAACTGGAGTAGGTGGAGAAAAATGTTCTGGGGCCTCCATTTAAGGGTGAGCCCAGGTAATCTTCTCCCCATTCCCCATTTCCTATATTACTTTTCTTATTTGGACTTTATTGTGCCCCTAAGCAGAGTACTTTCTCTACATCCTTTATAATCAATCTCCTTGTAAAAGGTAATTAAAGTTAATTAAAGAGAAATGGAACACCAATCACTAGGTGCAATCAGTGAGGGCAACACCCTGTAATAAAAGCTTGAGTTTGATGACATTAGGATAGAAATACTCCAATTCTGCAAGTATCCTCCTTGATCCCTAAGAGGGAGATGGAGCTGACCTTGCTGTGAGGTGGTGAGAATCATTACACTATATTGTGGGTTACTGTTGCTTACAACCTTCATTGCAAATAATATTACTCTCTGTTGTAGGGTTAGATAAAGATTTTCACCTCTACATTCCCTCTCATGCTGTGCAATTCTGTGTAGTTTTCTAGGATTGGGCTTTGGGTTTTCTTTGTTTGTTTGTTTTTTTTAAGTTTCCTGTGTATCTCAGTAGAGTCTACCATTCTTAACATCATTTTCTGATCATATATTTCCTTGAAGCTATTTTTCATCTCTTCTTCTTCCAAAGTAATTATTTTTGAAAATCTGCTGCAGCTTCCTTATAACCCAACATCTATCCTTCTATTACCCTTTGGGTCACCCACTATTATAAATCTGGGCAGACTATAATGTCCCAAAATTTGTGACCCATATGACATCATCCAAACATTTGTATTTTAAAAAGATTATTTTTTGCACTGGGCTTCAATTTAGGATGCTTGCAAGAAGTGCAATCAAATAATTTTACATGAATATTAGGTATCTTAATAGCTACAGTCCAAGTAAAAATCTCAAAGGTTAAAATGAATGTCATAAAATGTAGGGACTGGAAATGATTTGAGTGAAATTAGAATAAAATTTAACATTCTAGGCAAATGTCTGGTCATTCAAACACTATTCTTTGTTCTTTAAACTGGATAACACTTAATTCATAATGTAAGTAGTACAGACAAGTGAATGGATGTGTACTTCTGACACAGGAAATTATGGGCTGAATGCATTCAGAGCAATGATCATATACAAAGGGTACTGTTTTATTTCTATTTTTAAAAAATAAATGGCATCCCTATCTATTATTGCCATCAACTTTCAAAATTTAACAACCAGTTTTTAGCAATAATTATTACTATATTTAAAGGAAACTGACATGGTAGATGCAGTTTCCTTATTCACAAAGTTGCAGGTTTCCTATAAATAAAAGAAGGTGGCAATTATCACAAGAACATTTGTTACATTTTGCATGTGGATGAATAGAGAACACGAGTGGCATTTGTTTCTTAAAATTTGGAATGTGAAAAGCAGCCAATTATGATTCCAGCTTCCATATTTAACAACCTTGTTCTTCATTAAAGATCAGCTGAGTTACTCTTGCATTCTAAGCCAAAATTAACCAAGAGCGGGAAAAATGAGCTGAATATCTTCCTGTAGGAGACATCATTTGTGGAAACAGTTCCTAGATCTGGACTATAGTTTCTTGGGACTGGGGGTGATTTTTAAGACCCATTTTCCAAATGAATGGCCATCTTCAAGGGTGGAAGGTGTAACCTCCGTAATGTAATCATGGTTCCCTCAAAATATTGAAATTAATATCCCCATAATGTTGCACTGAAAATGAAACTGTTCATTCCCTTTTGTATCAAATATTATGTTAGAATATACAGCGGGTAAGTTTGTAACAATGATGTGCACAAACTAGAATCAAGTCAACATGTGTTTCAAATGTTTGCAGAAATTTTTGATGATTGAAGTTCTGGTTGAAATTATTTTGAAGATTGGGGCAGCTAGGTGGCACAGTGCTAGTCCTGGAGTCAGAAGGACTTGAGTTCAAATCCAGTTCAGTCTTCCTAGCTGTGTAATCCTGGGAAAGTTACTTAACCCTGTTTGCCTCAGTTCCTCATCTGTAAAATGAGCTGGAGGAGGAAATAGCAAATCTCTCCAAGTGCCTTTGCCAAGAAAACCCAAATGGGATCATAGAGAATTGAACATGAAAGAAATCACTTTCACAACAACAAGTTTCAAGCTTATTCTCTATCTCCCTCTGCCTCAAATTTATTTAACTATTAATTTTCATAGGTTAATCTGGAAGTTCCAGAGAGCCTATATATTCTATTAATCTTCATCAGGGCAGGAGGTCATAAGATTATAGAACAAAGACTAGAGGAGACAGACTTTTAGTCCAAACCCTCCCAATTTTATAGAAGAGGAAACTGAGTCTTGGGTAGGTGAAGTCCACAAGAAAGTTACATAAGTATCAGAGTCAGCATTTGAATCCAGGTTTTTTTTAAAATTCAGAGCCATACCTCTAAAAATTAAAGACCTCATATTTAAAAGAAAGCAAAAGTTACCAGACAACCCAAATGCCTGAGAAGAATTTAGGATTAGTTAAAGATCTAAATAAGTTTGCAAATCTCGAAAAGGTTACCTAGGTTATTGCTAGCACAACATATGTACTTCTTCTTAACATTAATGACCTACAAGAATTATACCTTTCATTTGTATTAAGACTGTAACTAATATTAAGACCTTAATGTATTAAGTATTAAGACCTTAACTAGTTCATTTTTCTCTGTTATCATATTTCATGATAACTAAGTAGCAAAAGAAATTGGCAATCCTCACACACAAGTCATCAGCTTTTAATCATAAAAAATAGTTTAAAATGTTGAAAGTGAGAGTTGAATTTCCATTAGTAGGAGAAGTGATACTCAGGAGATTTCACTTGGATCTGGCCTTGACTTTTAATAAGTTTCCAAGTCATTTTTCCTGAGAAAAGAGACTTGAGTCCAAAGAAATTTGTAGCAATAACAAACAAAAATTGTTTTGGGAGACTAGATATTTTTTCATGAGTTATTTAGTCAATATTACTCTAATATTTTAAAGTCACAGTTTCCTCTAGTGATAGAACTGATTTCTTCAAACTACCCTTCATCAATAAGATATAGACTTGTTCATACAGTTCAGAGTTGCAATGAATATCAGAGGTCACCCCGTTCAATACATACGTGTACTTCCTTATGTTATCATCAATAAGTGGCCATCTATCCTGATCTGAAACCTTGAAAAGAAGGAAAACTAATTGAGACCATACAGTATTCCATTTTTAAATAGCTTTGATAATTAGGAAAAATTATAAAGATAGCTCTCCTTAGGATAACTTCTTCTTAGGGAAATTTCACAGATCAGCACATCTGGAATACAATGAATCTGCCTCATTCTGGGAAATCTACCTTTCTTAATGTGATGTTTTCCTGTTTCCAAAATATTCCCATAGGTTGTTGAATATCAAACACAATGACCCAAAGTGGCAATAGATTCATCTCTCAATAATAATAGTAACTAGACAAAAGTATCACCTGCATAATAAATAATTCCTGAATACCTGCTATGTACAAGACATTAGGGATTCAAAACCAAAACAAAACCCACTCCTTTTCAAAAAGCTTACGTTCTTCTAGTGGTGGTGAGACAATAAATGCTCAATAATGAGCATTTATTAAGCACTTATCAAGTACCATTGGAGATACAAATAAGTATGTTAGAGCCAGCTTAAACTAGTTAATGTGAGCAGTTATACTAGAGAAATGGGCAAATCTTACAAATCCGGGCTTGATTTATTGTTGTTGTTTGTTTTGTTTTTTAATTATATAGAGTTTAAAAAGTGGTAGGGAAAATGTTAATGATGCAGAGTAAACTTAAAAATGTGTCATGCATATATTTCAGAGGTCTGATCATTAAACATTTACCAGCAAACCACTGGATAGAAATATAAAAGTGAGATAACCCCTGCTCTTAAGGAGGTTACATTCTATTGGCTTTTATGTGCAAAAAATAAGTAAACTCACAGTAATTTGGGAAGGAAGAAAGCATTTATAACTGAAAGAGTAAGGAAGCCTTCACAGAGGAGATAGCATAGAAACTGATTTTTGAAAGAAGCTAAGAATTTTAAGTCATTTTTTAAGTTATGAGGTATAGTCAGTGTAAAAGTAGAGATGTGAAACAGTAAGTTGACTTGTGCAGTTTGGCTCAAAAGTAGAGTATGTGTAGGGGAAATATCAGAAGAATGATAATTAAATTTTAAGAAACCCATTGATGTATATTGAAGTTCCTTACCTTAAAATCCTTTCCAAACGTACTTTGGGACTTTGTGGACCAACCAAATAAGCACTTTGGATACTTTCTCCATACATAGCATGTCATCTTCCATTTCCTGACTTCTTCTGCTCTTCTAACTCAGCTCCATCCTCCTTCAGGACTTAATTCAAAACACCATCTTCTACATGAAGCTTTTCCTGATTTCCCTTATTCACCCTTGCCCAGCTTCTAATATTCTTCCTCCCTAAACTACCATGCATTTATTTCATATGCATATGTGTGATCTTGGTGAAGTCACATAGGCTTTACCTTAGTTTACTCACCTATAAAATAGGGATAATAATAATGCCTACTTCTTAAGGTTGTTATGAGATCAAATGAGATAATTTGTAGTTATTAGCACCTTACATGAGATGTAGTAGGCAATATACAAATGTTTATTCTCTCTTTCTTTATTATTTATTTTACTACAGCAACCTCATATCTTGCTTTGGAAAACCACAGCTGTTTTATTGAATGAGATTCAGGAAGGAGTGCAACTGTCTTATTGTTCACTTGCTAAGAAAATTCTTAAACTCGCTACCTGGAAGGGATGGGGTTTATTTGAGCCCCGAATCCCTTTTCTGGAGCAGTATTCTAAAATACTGTCCTCTCTTGCTGATAACAGATGGTAGACAATGCAGGAATAATGCTCATAAGGGCTGGTGAAGAATGCTGACATAGAATTTAAAAAGAATGGAATGTCGGTAACAATCTGTAGCATATGAAGCCCTCCTGGATTTCTCTTTCTAACTATCTAAGACCATCTGTGCAGAGAGTACTGTCAACCTGGATTACTATTTGAGGGGGGGAAATGAAAAAAAAAACAAAACCTAGGGTTCCAAGCTAGATAATATAAATGGAGAAGAGTCTGTATCTCCTTTAAGAAGGAGATATGGGGAAAAAATTAAATATATTGAATGGTGTGAACTTAAGCCTGTCACAAAATCCTGAAAATCCAGGCCAAGGAATATCCTCTTAACAACTGAAAAAGATAAAGCAAAGGATCACTTTGATATTTTATTAGTAAATTTATGTACTATATTATTTTAGGAGATAAATTGAAAATATAAATATTTCAATACTTAAAAGACAAGATTTTTTTTAATGTGCCTTAAAACTTAACATTTGTATAATCTAGTGATGAATTCTAAAATTAGAATGGTCTTCAAAATACAGACATGATACATCAGTGGATTCAAACTCAAAACCTTTCTAAATATGAGTTGGTGTATACCCTCCCAAAGTGTGATATGTGTGTGTGTATCTGTATGCACACACAAATGTTGTTGTTCAGTAGTTTTAGTCATATCCTACTCTGTATGACCTCATTTAGGGTTGTCTTGGCAAAGATACTGGAATGGTTTGCCATTTCCTTCTCCAGCTCATTTTGTAGATGAGGAAATTGAAGCAAACAGTATTAAATTACTTTCCCAGGAAAACACAGTTAAGTATCTGAGGCCATATTTGAATTTAGGCCTTCCTGACTCCAGACAAGGAGATATACCTCAAACTGAAGGAGGAAGCATGGTGGAGAAAATTGGTAAACCACCTGAGCAGGCAGAAGATGTAAAGCTTTCTGAAACACAAAACTGATAGCAACAAAATTTAATAATGATATCAGAGTTAAAATTTCAGAAACCTATTGGAAGCTTGATTCTCCTAAAAGTAAGCCCAGCTGACAAATTAATGATATCATACAGAAGATGTATGATGGTAAAGGAGATAAATGATAGGACTACCTACTCTTCACTGGTAATACAAAGACATAAATGAGACAGTCCTTTCCCTTAAAGAGATTATGGTTGTTTTGGAAAATAATATGTACACACATAATCATGAATGATTCCATTTAGAAAGAAAAGGAATGGGTACCCAAAGATATTGATAAAACAGGGATCTCTCACAATGGATTTTTAACTGGACATGTGAAAAAAAATAGATCAGAAATGAATTAAGCAAAAATACAAAAAAGCAAGAACATTTTACTCTTATAGATTCATCACTACCTCTACCACCTCTTCCTCCTTCACCTCCTCCATCTCCTTCACCTCCTCCTCCTTCTCTTCCTTCTCCATCTCATCCATTTCCTTTACCTCTTTCACCTCTTCCTCTTCTTCTACCTCTTCCACCTGTCCACCTCCTCTGCCTCCTCCATCTCTTCTACCTTGTTTTCTTTCTCCTTCTCCTCTTCCTCCTCCTTCTCTTCTATCTCTTTTACCTCCTCTTCTACCTCCTCTTCCTTCTCCTCCTCCTCTTCCTCCTCCTCTCCAATCAGGGTAAAGTGACTTGTCTAGGGTCACACAACTAGTAAGTATCTGAGTTTAGATTTGAACTCAGGTTATTCTGGCTCCAGGGCTGGTGCTCTGTCCACTGCACCACCTAACGTCCCTCCCTTTTTTTTCCCTTTGTCTTTTTTCCAAATGATTTCTGGGGGGAATAGAAGTGCCCACAGCCAGATATTGAGATCTTTTCATCACAGTTAGTGGAGTGCCACTCATATAAACCCTGTTTCAGTTCTCTCTCTTCCTTAGTTCTCTGGTGATTATATGAGGAACAGAGTGCTGAATGAGTAGCATATGAATGTTATGGAATAGTATTGTTCTATAAGAAATGATCAGGAGGATGATTTCAGAGAGGCCTGGAGAGACTTATGTGAACTGATGCTAAGTAAAGTGAGCAGAACCAGGACATCATTGTATACAACAACATCAATATTATACAATGATCAATTCTGATGAACATGATTCTTTCCAACAATGAGATGACTGATGCCAGTTTCAATGATTTTGTGATGAAGAGAGCCATCTACATCCAGAGAGGCTGTGGAAACTGAATCTGAATCACAATATAACAGTCTCACTGTGTTTGATGTTGTTCACTTGCATTTTGTTTTCTTACTCATTTTCTTTCCTTTTTGATCTGATTTTTCTTATGCAACAAGATAATTGTATAAATATGTTTACACACATTGGATTTAACATATATTTTAATATGTATAACATATATTGTATTGCTTGCCATCTAAGGGAGGAGATGGAGGAAAAGAGGGGAAAATCTGAAACACAAGGCTGAGCAAGAGTCAATGTTGAAAAATTATCCATGCATATGTTTTGAAAATAAAAAAGCTTAAATAAAGATAGATGGTGTAATATGTTCAGTAAGTTACATTTGCAAGAGGGGGGAATCTTAATAATTCATCTGCAAGCAGGTACTCTCACATAATAAAGCAGTGTAGGGAAACCACAGAGACTCCAACAGACTGACATGGTATATTAGATAGAATTCTGGAAAAATAATAAGATTCAAAGTTTGCCTCTGACACATTAGCTATGATCACAGCTCAATTTCCTTATTTGTATAAAGAATATAAATTTTGTTGTGTTTACCTCACAGGGTTATTTTGAGGAGTAAGTGAAAGAATACCATTTGCAAATTTTAAAGGGCTATGCAAGTGATTTTTTTTATTATTTATATATTAAAAGTTAACATTGCATTTTGATTTAATCCTCAATTAAAAAAAAGAAGCCAAAATGGCTTTTATTTTATGAAAGAGACAATAGAACAATAAGACATAGAGAGTGGAGGAGCAAAAAGAGTCTTGATATCAGAGCAAGCTGTGTTCAAGTCCTCCTTCCCACATCCATTGACTGTGAGCTCAAGAGTCACATAAGCTCTTAGTGATGCTGGAAATTCTCTAATCATATAAAATGTCCAACACTTCCTGAAGGGCATTTGATAGGGAGTCTTTCTTCTATAGGAATTCCCTTCCATGTGGAGATCAAGGGTCTGGGTCCCTTCTATCCCCCCAAAAAGGAGGAAAACATTTCTTGAATGTAATGGCCAAAAGGGCAGGGATCTTAGTTTATTTGCTAATTGTATTCCCCAACATAATTAGCACAATTGATCTGTGGCTTTAGTTAGCAATTTTACATCATCTGTTTGGGAAGGCTGGTTGAAATAAAGGAGTTCTTGCAGTTTACACTTAGTCCCTCCCCTCCAAAACAGTTATCACTTCCACATTGTAGGGATAAGGTCATGACACCCTCTTGCTTTAGAGATCTATATAAAAGTTTCTGGCCTTCCCTTCATACTAAAGAAAAAGTTTGAATTATTTTATAGTGTTGAAGATAAAGTTGATATTTACAATGTTTTAAATATTTTTTCTTGCATTTTTGAGTTTCTAAATTTTTTTCTGTGTTGTCTGCTGGCCTTCATATATTATCTAAAGCTTCCCAACACTCCCCCAAATTGCCAATTAATTTCTTATGCTGACCCACAATAAATTAAAACTGTGTTGGGGAAAGCCATGATGTGGAAGGGATTTTTTGTCTTAAGATGTCTGTTTGATTCATTCTCTCAGATCTTTCAAGGTAAGGTACAGAAGTTGTGGAAGCACTCTATTAAATTGACTTTATAATATATTATCCTTTTTACATTCCTACTTAAGAGGCTAGAGAAAAGGCAATTGTTACATTCTTCTGCTCTTAGAAAAAAGCAAGTTAGCAAGTTAGATGTTAGAAAAACTCTCAGAATATATTATTATACAGTCTATCATTAGTGGTAGTAATTATTTTTAGAATATGGAAGAAAACTATTAGTAGTTATTGTCATTAGACTGTAAGCTCCTTGAAAGCAGGGATAGTTGTTTGACTTTTTTTTTAATAGTCCTAGTGCTTAGCAATGTGCCTGGCAAATGGTGGGTATTTAATTGACTAGATTTGATTTGATGCACTTTTCAGTTCTTCCAGTTTAGGTTTGACCTAACAATTCTTTTCTCTTTTGGAGTAGCTTTTGAACCAAGAATGGAAATTATATTTGTGGAATGGTTTTGCAAAGTATGTGTATGAATATTCTTAGGAAGTCCCCTAAATGTATGTGTTTTCATTTTTAATCTTGTTTTATATCCCAAAGAATTCACAAACTTACAAACTCTAAAAAAGTTCAAAATAATGGAGGGTAATTCAAGATAGAGGTAACATATCATTAGCCAACTCAAGCCAGAATACCAATGGCAGTAGCCTCGATGAAAAGTTCACATACTACAATCTGTTCTCTCATGTGGTAAAGCTTGTTAATGGATTCTTCCATGCTGAGAATCTCTTTAAATGAAGGCTGGAAGCAATCATTTTTTTTTCTAAAGTATTTTTCTTTGTTAACTAACCTGTCTGACTTGCTGAACCCATATTGGGCTTCCCATTGAAAAAGTCAGTCCTAAATTTTGACATGCTCCAATATTTGCCAATTAGCATAAAGAGAAGAGGGAGGACTGCCAAAAAATTCAGCATAAAATGTAGAACAGCAAAGAAAAAGAAAAACAAAGTCCTTGGCATTCCATCTCCTTCACCCTCCCTCCCCCGCCAACTCACCTGGCACTGTACCTACCCTTAGGTTGCTATAGAGTCCAGCCTGGACAGCTTCCTCATTTAATACCCAAACTCCAAATCCTTCTTGTATTACCACTTACTTGATCTTTGAAAAGAAAAGCCATTGCTCATTTCATTTCCTGCCTCATAGTGATTTGTTTTTAGAAAAAGAAACTTACTCTGCCTCTTTAACCATAGGTAAGGCAAATACATGTATGACAGGCAATGATTTTTCAAACATAATTGATTAAATCACCTTATCTCCATAGAATGAAAAGAATCTTTTAAAAGCAAGAATCTGAAATTTTATACCTGCAGGTTTTTATTTTTTTCTTTTCATTTGCTCAGTTCAATGCAACATTTGTTCACATTATTAAAGTATCTTTCATGCTCAAGATCTAAAAAAAAAGAAAGAAGAGAAAGAAAGAAAAGAAAGGAAGGGAGGAAGAAAGAAAAAAGAAGAAAGAAAGAAAAAAGAAAGAAAGAGAGGGAGGGAGGAAAGCAGAGAGGGAGAGAGAGAGACAGAGAGAGAGAGAGAGAGAGAGAGAGAGAGAGAGAGAGCGAGAGAGAGAGAAAGAAGGAGGGAGGGAGAAAAAAGGACGGAAGGATTTCCAAAATATATGCAAAGATAGTTTTCAACATTCATTTTTGCAAAACCTTGTGTTCCCAATTTTTCTCCCCCTCCTTTTCTTTCCCTTCCCCTAGACAGCTAGCAATCCAAAATAAGTTAAACATATGCTAGATTGCCTTTTCTAAATCTAATATTCTGATTATGAGAATAACTGAATAAATGGGGATATCAGTAGATATTTTTGGTCTCTTCTAAGTCTAAAATTCTGCTTATTAAAAAAAACTAAATAAATTGGAAAATCAATAGATTGTCTCTTCTAATTCCAAAACTCTGATTATGAAAACAAATGAATAAATGGGAAAATCAGTTTTTTAAAAAGGATAAATGTCTTGTTTTTTAGTGAATACCATTAATACTGTAATGCAGAAACTTGTAAAGGGGGAGCAAATTTATCCATTTCTTTGATTACAAGTCATTGCAGTTTCACAGAATCTAATTATATGCCTCCTACAAAGTATGCTGGTAAAGATAACCCTATAGATTATACTGTAGATTAGTTTATTTAAAACCAAAGGTGTGTTCTAACTTGCTTGTTGTCAATGTAGCATATAATACACACGGAGATGCAAAAAATGCTGACACTTTTTATAGAAATGGCTGTCCACCCCCTACTCAGAAAACCAATTCATGCCTTACAGCCTTCCCAATTATTATTCCATTCCCGAGTTTTTTTCTCAGACAAAGCTGACTAAGAAGATGGTAGTGGGCCAAGGCTGGCAACACCTGGAGGCCAGCAACACCTGGAGACCCTTTTCAGTGAGGCTGAAGAATGGAAAAAGGGAATAGCAAACATGCTGGGTATTCTAGAAGACCACACAGGGATGCTGATCAAACCTGATTCCCCACCTGCCTTTAATACTGCCAGCTATGAGCTATTGGCAGTCTGTCTCTGACACCTGGAAGGATATGAAAAACAAACTTGCCATGGTCCCAAAACAGCATGATTTTTCTATTGGGTAGACACAGAAAACATCACTAAGGTCCAATCCTGATGCCTCTGTATTGGTGTGGAGAAGCCCCAGGGCTCTCAAAGTTTATGCCAGCAAAATGAATATTCAGGTAGTAGGATCTATTAAACAAAGAAGGCTTTGAGGACAAAGTCCAAGAAATAGTTTAAATTAATCAAGGTTAATCACTAGAAGATTGGTTATCAGGAGAAAACTTTTTTGCTCCCATAGTGATTTAACCTTTTATTGCATAGATACAATTTGAACCCATGAAGGAATGAAATCACAATTCATTTATTTATTTGTTTGTTTTTCCAAACAAATTTTTTCCAATTTTTCCCAATTTTTTCCAATTTTTCCAATTGTTTTTCCAATGTTTTTCCAATTTTTGTTTTTTTCCAATTTTTTCCATTTTTTTTTGTTTTTTCAATTTTTTCCAATTGTTTTTCCAATTTAAAAAACATTTATATTTAAAGTTTTGAGTTTCAAGTTTTATCCCTCCTTCCCTTCTTCTCCCTTCTGAGATAATAAGCAATTAGATATAGGTCAAACATGTGCAATTATGTGAAATATTTCCATATTTGTCATTTTGTACAAAACTTGAATAAAAGAAAAAAAATGAAATCTAGCAAATGAAAAATAGCATGCTTCTATCTCTATCTAATCAATATCACTTCCTTTTTTTAAAGGTAAATACTATGCTTCATCCTTAGTCCTTTGGGATTTTCTTGGATCTTAGGATTGGATGTCATAGCTGTCATTCACTGTTCTTCATCAAGTAATATTGCTGTTATTATGTACAATATTCTTCTGTTCACTTCACTGTAAATAAGTTCATGTTAGTCTTTCTAGGTTTCTCTGAAAACATCCTGCTTGTCATTTCTTATATCACAGTAATATTCTACTAACATCATACACCATAGTTTATTTAGTCATTCCTCAATAAATAGGCATTACTTTGATTTTCAATTCTTGACCACCACAAAAAAGAGCTGCTATAAATATTTTTTGTAAAAATAGCTATCCCCTTTTTTGGTGTCTTTGGAATATAGAATATACACAATTTCATAGCCCTTAGGCATAATTCTAAATTGCTCTCCAGAATGCTCTTGGTTCACAACTCTACAAAAAATTTATGTGTCCCAGTTTTTCCACATCTCCTCCAACATGCAACATTTTCCTTTTTTTGTCATATAACCACTCTGATAGGTAGGAGGTGTTACCTCAGTGTCATTTTAATTTGCATTTCTCTGATCAATGGCAATTTAGAGCATTTTTATATGACTTTAGATAGCTTCGATTTCTTTATCTGAAAACTGCCTGTTCATATTCTTTGACCATTTATCAATTAAGAAATGACTTGCATTTTTATAAATTTGTCTCAGTTCTCTATATATTTGAGAAATGAGGCCTTTATTAGAAACTCTTGTTGCACATTTTCCCAACAGATAGTTTTCTGCTTTCTTTATAATTTTAATTTCATTTGTTTTGTTTGCAAAAACTTTTAACTTTATATAATCAAAATTATCTATACTATATATTTTTTTAATGCTCTCTATATCTCCTTTGGGTCTAAATTCTTCCCTTTTCCATAAATCTGACAAATAAACTCATGCTCTCTTAATTTATATATGGTATCATTTTTCTGTAAATCATGTACCCATTTTGATCTTATCTTGGTATACAGTATAAGATAGTGGTCTGTACTCTTTCTTTGCCTATTTTTCCAAATAGATTATATACTATTGGAATTGTTTTTTTTTTTTTAAATGTTTGGTGGAATTAACTTGTGAATCCATCTGGTCCTTAAAAAGTTCATTGATAGCTTGTTCAATTGTTTAATTGTTTTTCTAAGATTGAGTTATTTAAGCATTTTATTCCTTCTTCTGTTAATCTGGGTAATTTATAACTTTGTAGATATTCATCTATTTAATTTAGATTATCAAATTTATTGCCATATAATTGGCCAAAATAGCCTTTAACAATTTTCTTAACTTCTTTACTGATGGTTGAATTCACTAGTAATTTTTTTTCTTTCCTTTTTAAATCAAATTAGCCAACAATTTGTCTATTTTGGTGGTGGTGGTGGTGGTGTTTTATAAGATCAGCTTCTAGTTTTATATATTACTTCAAAGGTTTTCTTACTTTTGATTTTATTAATCTCTCCTTTGATTTTCAGGATTTCCAATTTCATTTAATTGTGGATTTTAAATTTGTTCGTCTTCCAGTTTTTTATTCAATCTCCCCTCCCATTTTATTGATAAGTAATTATAAATATAAATTTCTCCCTAGTACTGCTTTGATAGTATTTCATGAATTTTGGTATGTTGTCTCATTGTTGTCACTTTAATGAAATTATTGATTTTTTTTCTATGATTTGTTCTTTGACCTACTTGCTTTTTAGGATTAGATCATTTAATTCCAAATTAATTTTAACCTCTTTCTGTTGTCCATATTGAATATAGTTTTTATTGCATTATCATTTGAAAAGGATGCATTTACTATGTCTGCTTTTCTGCAATGATTATGAAGTTTTTATGTCCTAATAAGTGGTCAATTTTTGTGTAGTTGCAAAGGACTTCTGAGAAAAATGAATTCTTTTCTAATCCCATTCATTTTCTCCAGACAGCTATCATATCTAAATTTTTCAGAATTTTATGCACCTCTTTAATTCCGTGTTTATTTTTTGGTTAAATTTATCTAGTTCCCCATTAATATAGTTTTATTATTTATTTCCTCCTGTAACTCATTCAACTTCTTCAAAAATTTAGATACTATACCATTTGGTGCATATATATTTAATATTGATATGGCTTCATTGTGTATGGTATCTTTTGGCAGGATATAGTTTCCTTCTTTATCTCTTTTAATTAGATCCATTTTTGTTTCCACTTTGACTGAGATCATGATTACATGCTTTCTAAGCTTCAACTAAAGCATAATAGGCTTAGTTCCAGTCCCTTACTTTTACTCTATGGGTTTCTCTTTGCTTCAAATGTATTTCTTGTAAGTAACAAATTGTAGGATTCTACTTCCATTTTGCTTCCATGTTATGAGTGAGTTGATTCCATTCACATTTATAATTATGATAATTGTGTATTTCCTTCCATGTTGTGTTTTGCTTATTTCTTTCCTTTCTTACCTCTCATGAGTGTTTTCCTTCTAATCACCACCTTCACCACGATTTCTTTCCTTTTATCAGTCTCAACTTCCCCTTCTATTATTCTCATCCCTTTTAAATTCCTTATAGGGGAAAATAGATTTCTATATCAAATTTGTATGTTCTTGTTTTCTCTTTTCTTGTTTCTTTTTTTCTCTCTTTATGTTTCTTTTGAGTCCTGTATTTGGAGGTCAAATTTTTTATTCAATTCTAATCTTTTAATTATTTTGTTAGATGTTCTTTTCCCCTCTGAAAGATTATATTCAATTTTGCTAGGTAGGTGATTCTCTGTTTCTGTCTTTATCTCTCCATCTGTATGTGTGTGTGTGTCTTTCTGTCTCTGTCTCTTTTTGCCTCTTTGCTCTCTGTCTCTCTGTTTCTCTGTTTTTCTGTCTCTGTCTCTGTGTGTGTGTGTGTGTGTGTGTGTGTGTCTTTCTGTCTGTCTGTCTCTGTCTTTTTCTGTATCTCTTCCCTCCAGAGGCATAGTCTTGCTACTGGCCAGTCCCCAGGGAAGGGCTTTACTACTGGTCAGCAATAGGATCCAGGTTTCCCTGATGGCATGTGCATGGGATGGAGTCACTGGGTTGGGTCTTGCTGTGATGTACAGAGTGTTCACTTGCCTAGAATACTGCTTGCTTGCAGGAGGGTGGAGCCTTGTTGGTGGATTGTCTCTGGCTTTGAGCCTTACTGCTGTGAGGCTGGCTACTCCTGTTGCTCCCTTACCACCCCAGTGTGAAAGATCTTTCCTACTTCTCTGCTCCTAGACCAATTCCGAGGTCATCTTCTAGTTCTTTGGAAGTAAATTTGGGAAGATTTCAGAGTTTTGCTCACTTCATCATCTTGGTATTGGAATTCTGAAAAATATTTATTAACTATATACTATGTAATAGGAAAGTTAGGTGGTACAGTGGACAGAGTTCCAGGACTAGAATTGGGAAGACTCATCATCCTGAGTTCAAATCTGGCTTCAGACATTTACTAGCAGGGTGATCCTGGACAAGTCACTTGATCCTGCCTGCCTCAGTTTCCTCATCTGTAAAATGAGTTGGAGAAGGAAAGGGCAAACCACATCTGTATCTTTGCCAAGAAAGACCCAAATGGGATGGCAAAAGTTGAGATACAATTGAATGACTCAACAACAAATGTAACATGCAATATGCTAAGTTCTGGAAATGCACATATAAAAGGAGAGACATGAGCAGTTTGTATTCTAATAGGGAAAGGTAATACAAAGAACTGACATTAAGGAAAAAACAACTAGAAGTGGGAAGAGAGTTTCAGCTAATGGTTCAATGTCAGGTAGGTGGTAAGAGGATCTGAGTGGGTAGCTGGATGGCTGGATGGAATGTGATGATGAAGCATTGTCTTGAATCTAGGGCCAGCTAGTAGATATGATGGGCAAAGAAGAGTACTGGATATTCATTCATTTACCAACTGAATAGAACAGAATATGTCCTATAGTAGAAACTCCAAAGATCCATGCATTAATTCCTCAGAGACTGGAGCGTGGATCTTGGGGGTCCAAGAAACAGAGATAGCAAGATGAATTCCAGGAACTTGGTACTCAGGATTTCCCCTTCTCTAGGTAGGAGACTGAGTTTAGGCATTCTCAAGAATTCTTCAGAAGTTTAAGGTTTAGGAAGCAGATCTTGGTTACTCTGTGTGTGGACGCCATGTGATCAACAACATGTCGATCTGCTGTTGATTTTTTGTCAAAGTACTCTAAATACAGGAACTCTTCTGGGGATCATGTGGATTAGAGCACTTGCATCTTCTGTGAGTGTCTGCCCAACATAGTCATTAGCTTCTTGGGGTTTAGGTAAGGAGGAGAGAGCACCCATTCCTTCATCTCTGGTTGGGTCTTAGTGTCTTAGCTTTTACAAAACTTTTACAAAACATTTTACATCTTAAAAAGCCTAACTGTACAACTAATCCCTTTTCTGTAAGACTCAGCACAAAGTAGATGACTCCTCTTCTCAAAATCCATCCTCCAAAAGTCAGAGCCAACCAATTTATCACCAGTTGTTTCACACTATATATAGAATAGGTGACCAGATCATAGGCTCACAAAATCAAAGTTGAAAAGAACTTCAGAGGTTATCATAAGGTCTTTATTTGACAATTGAAGAAACTGAACCCCAGAGACACAAGTTGGCTTGCTAATGGAATTTGAACCCAAGTCCTCAAACTGCAAGTTTAGTACTTATTCTATTGCACAGACTTCTTCCTCAAATAGACCTGCCCAGAGCTTTCAGAAGGGCAATCAAAAGTCCCCTCAAAATGCTCACCTCCCTGTAAACTCATTAGGTTTAATGGAAAACTCTAATACATCCCTTAAAGTTAAAATGGATTTAAAACTCTTTGTAAACCAAAGAGCACCCAATAAATATGAATTATTCAATCATTATTGCTCATGTTTTCCTATTTCTTTATTCTACTTCTCACTCCATTTCCCATCTTCTCATCTCTTAAATGTGGACATCTCCCTAGCCTCTACTGTGGTTTTGCCATATTCACTACTTCATATTCACTTAAACTTTCTTATATCACATCATCATGAAATAGGCTTGAAATTGAAATGAGGAAAGACAGCTAGTATTTATAAGGCACTTCAAAGTTTGCAAAATACTTTACATGCATTTTATCATGCTATCTTTCCAAAATAGTACATGCTATTATTATCTCACTATCTTAGAAGAGGACCCCCAAGCTTATGTGACTTGTTCAGGATCACTTAACTGGTTAAGTGTCTGAAGTAAGATTCTAACTCAGGCTTTCCTGACTAATGCTAGCTGTCTTTCCACTAAGCTACTGATCTGTTTCTTCCTATTGTATTTATAAGCTCGGTGACTCTGGATTAGTCACTTAATTTATGTGAACTTCATTCAAGATGAATTTTCTCATCTTTAAAACAGGGATAAGTATATTGTATCATCACTCTCACGGGAATGTAATGAGTATTCTAAGAACTTTAAAGCATATATGGTCTTTATTTACCTCTCACCCTTATAGTGAAGGCTGCTAAACTGATAGCTGCAGTTCTAACTGCTCATATGTGTTCAAGTCCACACTTCTGTCTGTTTTTTGGAAGTAAATTCTTAAGTTCTGAAAACTTTTACCCCCCTAGTATTTTGATAAACTAATTTTAACATAATTGGTTCTTGACAATTCCATATGTCTTCTTTGATTTATATAAAACAATGATTTTGAGAAGGGGTTCATAAGATTTCCCAGACTTCCCAAGGACAGTGAATTAAATGATTGAGAATCCCTAAAAAATAATGACCTCACCACCTGAAACTCAACATGGGAGAATCCAGACCCATTATTTTGAACTCCAGAAATTAAGTTCTTCCATCTCCTCAGTGAGAAACTATGAGATCATCTTTGATTTCCCTTAGGAACTTGTTCCAAGCAGATGGGATGGAAGGGAGGAAAGGTCTTTACTACAGATTTGTAGTAAATCAAGCAGAAGAGCAAGACATTGTGTTTTAATGTCAAAAGGCCTTCCTTTTAGTCATTTAAGGAAACCTGTAAGTGGAAACTTTCTCCTTCTCTGAACTTGAAAATAGAAAGAGATGGAAGAGAAAAGATCTGCATGAACATTTATGTTTAGCCTTGCAAAAACATGACAAAAGAAAATTTTAAAAAGATATTAGTAGAAATTTAAGTAGAAGTTTCTACAAGCCAGAAGAGTAATATTATTCAGATTAATTACATAACAGAGAAGGCTGATAGTATATGAAGATGGCAAAAACTCACACATGAGTCAAAGTATTTGGATGCTTCACTTAAAAAGATAAGGCAGAGGATTCCTCCCATCTAGCACTTGCCAGAAGTAGGAAGTTTTCTTTTTTCTTTGAGGGCAGGGACTGTTTCATTGTGTTTTTCTTTTTATATTCTCAATACTTTTCACAGCAGACACTATTTGTTGAATTGAATAAAAATATTTGTTGTATACAGACAGTATGGTGTAAAGGGGCTAGGAATTTTAAGATATACAAAGAAGTCATTGTATGCACAGGAACATGGCCTCTGGTCTGTGTGGGACTGCAGTGGAAGGGGTACTACTATCCCTAAAGTAGAAGGCATGAGTAATCCAATCCCAGTCTGCCCTTTTTAGAGACTGTTTGTTCTCTGCCTTTCTTACTCAGGGACCTGATGCTGTGGGAGGATGCAGTATCTATTGGACTCTTTGTTGCCATGACAACCCCACAGCCTTCCTTCTCTTCCACCCAGGCAGGACCCAGGTCACTGCATTCCATCCCTGGTTATAGATGCTCCATCCCTAGACCTTTTCAGGGACTGTATTTGAAGATCTCCTCCATCCAACCACCTTGTTTAATCTAACCATATCTGCAGGCTACCATAACTGTGGAATATCCAGCTAAATAGTATAGTGGATAGTGCTAGGTCTGGAGTAAGGAAAACAAGAGTTCAAATCTGACCTCAGACACTTAGTAGGTGTATGATCCTGAGCAAGTCACTTAAACTCTGTTCACTTTGGCTTTCTCAACTATAAAATGAGAGTAATTAACACCACCTCCACCCCAGGATTATTGTGAGAATCAAATGAAATAATATGTGTAAAACACTTTAGACAGTGCCTGGAACATATTAGGTGCTTTGAAATGTTTATTCTCCCCTTCCCCTTATGCTACAAGACTCAGATCTTTGGACCACAGCGCTCTCAATTCAGGACACCTGGAGTTGCAGCTACCAAGACAGAACAGTGTGTAAACACAATGTCTCCTCCAAAGTCTTAGGATGACGTAAAGGAGTTGATGCTAGAGATAAATTTGACTTGACTTCAGGGATCTGATGGCTAGGAAATTTTCCAGACAAATGCCCAGAGCTCCTTGCTGCTTCTATTCCCTAACTCCATCCCAACTCCTTGTTACTCTCTCTCCTACCCCCATTCAATATTTTCTGTGTTACCTATGGGAGAAACTCCTGTGTGACATTTACTACTAACAAGCTGGCCCTTTTCACCTCATCTACTCATCTCCCATATTATTTCCTTCCACATACTCTGCAGTTCAGCTAGATTAATTAACATGTTATTTCTCCCCCTCAATTTTCCATCTCTCCTCTCTGCCTTTGTATTTGTTGGCATGGAAATCTCTTTCTCAATTCTGCCTCTTGGAATCCCTGGCTTTTAAAAAAAATCCAGCTTAACTATGACCTCTTCAGTAAGTCTTTCCTAGTGCCTTCTCACTGAAAGTTACTCTATATTTACTCTGTATGGATATTACATGTAATGATAATGGTTAAAATACTATGCTAAACACATTACAAATATTTCCTTATATACAATTCTAGGAGGTCGATGTTATATGTGCCAGGTACTATGCTAAGCACTTCACAAATATTGTTTATTTATATCCTCACAATAATCCCAGGAGGTAGGTGTTATTAGCATACCAGTATTACAGACAAGGAAACTAAGGCATAAGAAGGTTAACTAACTTGTTCAGGGTCACACAGCTGGAAAGTATTTGAGGCTGGATTTGAGTTCAGATAGCATGTGAATAAAGCGCTAAACTTGAAATCAGAGCAACTCATTTTTATGAGTTCAAATCTGGCTTCAGATATTCCTAGCTGGGTGACCCTGACTAGCTTTTTGCTTCAGTTCCTCATTTATAAAATGAGCTGGAGAAGGAAATGACAAACTGCTCAGTATCTTTGCCAAGAAAATCCAAATGGGGTCACAAGTGGAACATGTCAATAACATCTTCCTGATTTCAGATCCAATGCTATCTCCACTGTGCCTCCTTATATTTTTGTTGTGGCCCTTCCCACATCCCTTCCCCACCTCCTGTCTCTTCCAAGATTATCTTGCATCTATCTACTTTGTATGCATCTTGAATATACTTGACTTTTATGGAAATAGTTTATATAACTTCACATGTGCTTTCTTAATGGGGGCTGGGGATGGGGAGAAAGGGAAAGAATCTGAAAGTCAGAAGTTTTAAAAATACATGTAAAAATTGTTTTACATGTAACTGAGGAAAATAAAACTATTTAAACATCTTGAATGTATTTATTAATTTATATTGCATTTCCTCCCTCAATCCCCCTTCCCCCCATTATCCAAGGTCAATTTTTTTCCACTCTGAATGCATCTTATGTGAATTTATAATACACATTTTGCTATTGTGGTTAGAATGTAAACTCATTAAAGACAAGGATCATTTTGCAATCTTGCTCTATAACTCTAGGGTTCAGCCCCTTGCTTGGCACAGAGGGCATGCTTAAACACATAGATTGATGAATGAAATGGAATTCTATCTTTTGCTAAGTATGTCTTTATCACCCCTAGGAAGGAGAGGTAATTGGGTTAGTAATCAATAAAAATAAACACAACTGGCTTTAGTACCTCTTTCACCTCTGTCTTCACATGTGACTGAAAAGATGTGGACTTTACTATAGAAAACAGTCCAGTTGATAGAGTGATGGATACCAATAAAAGGAAATACCATGTCTAGCTAATACAGCCATTTAAAATGAAATGGTGCAGCATGCTAATGGAAGGAGATGGTCATGTTAAATAGTAAATGAAAATAGTGTGAAGAAGAATTTATTTTCAGTCTGAGACACTACAAGTCTATGGATTTCCATCCAAATCTGGCAGATACATGTGAAAAGGATACAGAATGTCAGCACATTCCAGGAGTCAAAAGATAAGCAGAAATGAAAAACTCAAAACACTCTTCTATGTCCTATATCCCCTCTAATGGGAAAAGAAAAATGGACAACAGAATAACATGGAAGAGAATGAATCGGTAGTTGCAAAAAGGATAGGGATAAGAACTGTGTCATATTGGTACAATGAACTCCTCCAATGGGAAACTCTCTTGGTCAGTCCATTTGGATATCTTTTCATCGTGTAGTTTAAGCGTTTCCTGGAAAGGTGGTGTCAGATTAAATAGAAACAAGGCCCTTAACTGGTACATAAGGATTTCCATGAGCCATATATTGACTTATTTTATCTGTGTCCTATTGTATTTTTATTGATTTTGTTAAATATTTCCTGATTATATTTTATTTGGGTTTGGACACATTTAGGAATGATAGAAACTGGGGCTATCTGGCCATGTTTGATACTTCAGTCCAAGAGCATTAAGAAATAAATAATTTTTTACCAGGATCTTATGGTCTTTTTGTATTTATAATATCATGTTATTAAGTGTATTTTCAGAATTCCTTAGTCAAACATAGCCCCCCCAAAAAGCAGATTTTGTTAAATATTCATGAAGATAAAATGAAAATTTCTGCCACATTCAATATTCATGAAATGTGTATTCAAAGAGCTTTATTGTCAAATTCTTCTTTGATCAATATTTGCTCATGGACAAGGGGAAAATAAGCAGCTATAATTTTTAGGTTTCCAAGAGGCCCAGACCAGGCCATGAAAGGCACATGTACTGCATAAGATAAGACCCAGGGAATGAAGCATGTTGAAAATCAGCACACATCAGACAATTCATCCTTGGCTAAATGGTATTTCTAAAGCTGTTCTCTGCTCAATAAACTCCATTGACCTACTATTGCCTCTAAGATATAATACAAACTTGATTCTTTGACAGTTAAGGTCCTTCGAAATCTAGCTTCAGCCCATATTTTTCTGGCTTATTTCACATTATTCTGCCTTACAAGCTCTATCTTCCAGTCAAGTCAATCTCTTTGCTCTTCCTCCCACATAGCATTAACTGTCCTTACCCTCCACTCCCTCCCCCATACCTAGCATCCACACTGACCTCATCTCTACCCTTTAGGAGACTGAACTTTCATTAAGGCTCAATTCAAGCACTTCTTTTTAGATATTTATCCTGATTCACTTCACCCAATGGTTGATGCCATGCAATCAGAAAATCACTACGAATTTACTTTGTATTTCTTAACTGTGTATATGCTGTGTCCCACACTCTTCATCCTCCCTATCCCTAGTAAAACCTAAGTTTCAGGAAGTCCAAAAAGGTTTCGTTTCTGACTTTGCATTTTAGCTCTTAATATAATTCCTAATCCATCAACTTTTGGGTTGGCCCTGATCTTTAATTTCATTGAAAACTGCTACTGGACAAGCTCCCTGTATTAATACATCTGCCATTGCTCCACAACTTACTCCTGGAGGATTTCCTAGGGATGCTGAGAAGCAAAGTGTATTGACTAGAGGTCACCTAGACAGGATATGTCAGAGGCAAGAGATGAACCCAGGAATTCTGGATCCTCTGACCTTGGTTAGCTCTGTAGCTACTATGCCCTCCATTCTCTGCTAAGTACATTGATAGTAGGTGTTAGAAAACCTTGGCTCCTCTGCCTACTAATTACTCGAATTTAGGCAACCTTTCTAAGCTTCAATTTCCTTGTCTGTTAAAGAGGGATAATAATACCTGTTGGGCCCACACATAAGGATGTTTTGACAATAAAATGATATAAGGCATATGAACACTGTAAAGTACTGTACAAATATAAAGTCTTACTATTATATTCTCACTGTATATATATAAAATTCTTTCCTCTGGGGGCAGTCCTTTTCATAGATATAGGCTTGACCATGAAGTCAGGGAGATGAGTTCAAATAGTGCCTTTGATATAATAGTCATGGTACTATGGGAAAGATGACAAACTTTTTAGTTTGACATATCTACAATAGCTCCAGGAGTCAGAGATTCTAGTTTCAATTCTTGTCTCTAGGGCTTACTTTCTCTCTGACCTTGACCTCTGTTTCTTCCTCTATAAAGTAATTGAATCACACAAATGGTGTCTGAGACTCCCCATCTTGAGTTCTACTCAGGTTCTTTTGTCTTGTCTCTATAGACAATATATTCCTGTGGATTGGTAGAGGCTGTTTTAGTTCTGGCAATTTCCTGTACCAAAGAAATCAAGAAACAAGAACCCCCCCCCAAAAAAATTATCTTCTGAAAATATCTCTCTAAATCTTACTCAGTGTCATAGAATAAAGATTAAAAGGAATATCAGAGAACATCTAGTATAATTCCCCCAATTGATAGATAAGAAAACAGAGAACTAGACGTGAAATCACTTTCCAAAGATCTTCCAGAGCAGATATGGGATTTGTACTCAAGCCTTCTTACTCTAGAACCAATGTATTTCCCACTATATTCCAAAGCTTCTCTTACCCTCTTTGGAAAGCATTATGCTTCTTCTAAAACATGGTCCTGAAAATTAGAATTTGTAACCACTGTCTCCTTTATTGTGAGGTTGGGCAAGTGATTTAATCTCTGAATGGGTTACTCTTCCAATCCATAAAGCAGAGTTAATAATACTGTTCTTACTTTACAAAGGTGTTTCCAAGATTGAATAATTAGTAAAGGTTTATAAAAACACTTTGACATTCTCAGATGAAAGATGCTGAAGAAGTATAAAGTGTCATTATAAGTTTAACAATTGGTAAACCTAGCATTAAGATAATAACACTTTGTACTTCTGCAAAGATCAAAGAACTTTACCAACAAATGTCATTATCCTCATTTTTTCTTAATGGGGAAACTGAGGCATAGAATGGGTAAGAGGGAAGCATTTCCCCTCTGAAAGTATTTATATAAATTACAAAGGCAGAAATAGACATTTCTTTCTTCCTTCCTTCCTCTCTCCCTCCTCCCTCTCTTTTTTTCCTTCTTCATTTCTTTCTTTCTTTTCATTTCTTTTTTCTTCCCTTCCTTCCTTCCTTCCTTCCTTCCTTCCTTCCTTCCTTCCTTCCTTCCTTCCTTCCTTCCTTCCTTCCTTCCTTCCTTGTCTTTCTTTCTTATAATGGTGGTTAAGGTGAAGGTGAAAATTATAAACAATTTTGGGTATCAGAATCTCAGATTCTTTTTAGCTAGAGGTGAACTATTTCTTTCATTAATTTTCCAATCTTAGAAAGTTAATCACCAGCAGCCCATCATAGCATAGGACTGGGTTGGTTGCCCCAATTTGGTAACTCCAAGAAGGCTTCTTCCTTCATATATAGAACTAGCTTAAGAGATTAAAGCTTTAGGTAGGCAGAGTGGTACAGTGGGAAAAAAAGAAACAAAAACAAAAACTCAGAAGCTCTGAAGTTAGAATGCCAGGATTCAAATCCCATCACTGATGCTTGCTCCATGTGTAACTTTTTTCCTCCCTGGTTCTCTTTCAATTTAAGTCTAGGATCCAGTTAATTCATCCTATCAGTTTGGGTACAAGAGCGCTTGTCGTGTGTGCCGGGTCTTTGTCACAAAATTGAGCAACTTTTAACATGTCTTGGACATTGTTAAAGAGAATTTGTTGGAAGAATCCTGTTGTAATGTTGTGTCCCATCTAATATATAATCATACTTGTGTTTTTTTTTTTTTTAATGAAACAATATTACTATTCTAAAGATAGTTGTAGGGAGCCATATAAAGCTAGCATTTTGGTTTTTAAAAATATAAGCAACAATAGTCATAAGCAAAAAAACAAAACAAAATTCAGTTCAATAAATACTTATTAGATATCTGTCTGTTATAGGGTCATAGATGCATGGTAGAGTAGCCCTAGGTTTAGACTGAGCCTAAGTTCAAATCCTGGCTCGATCAATTAATATCTGTAAAATACTGAGCAAGTCACTATATCTCTGTGCCTCAAATTCTTCATCTGTATAACAGGGCAAGGAAGGTTGCATGAAAAGACTAGCCTCAGGTAGAATATGGTGATACTGGGATTTGAAATCAAGAGTATAAGGGTTTGAGGGAGTCTTAGAGGTCATCACATTAATAACAGGCAACTTTTGCACAGTATTAAAGTGTTATCATCTCTCAGCTGCATTGTGGTTGTCTCCAAATTGATCTCTCCTTTAATCCAAACTCTCTTAGCTACCAAAGTAATCTTCCAAGGTATAAGTCTCAACTATGTCATTTCTCCCCCTCAATTATCCCTATTCCTTTTGGGATAAATACAAAGTCTCCAGTAGGTCATTTAGAGCCTTACAATCTGGCTCCTGCCATATCTTACAATACTTGTTTCATAATCTATACAACTACACAAATCTACTATCTGTTCCTTGAGCTCCTTCCTTACCACCTATCTTCCCCTAAACTATCCCTTATCCCCTTGATCCTTGTGAAGACCGTGTATTTTTAAATCAGCAGGAGTCAGGAATTCAGGTTAGGGGAAAATCGTCAGTCTTTATTCTCAGTGAAGAAGGATTGGAGGTGGAAGAGAATCGGCAACAGCAATGTGTGCAGCTGAGTCGAGAAGCTAGCTGGATCAGCAGCCACACGACCAGCAGCTAGGAGAAAGGAACCCAGGCCCTATCTCTCCCAGCTTCTCTTCCTGTTCCTCTCTCTGCCTCCACCCCCCAAAATCGTCATTTCCTGTACAGCACATCAGAACTTGCACAGAGAGTGGGCAGGGACCATTCTTTATCCAATCATGTATATTAATAGAGTATAGTCCAATTACTATTTAGCCTCATGTACTTGGGACCTCAGTGCATCAACTCAAACTCAAACCTCAGCCCATTACAGATCCTTATCTTCCTTTTTTAGGTAGCACTTCTTTCACATAGACTTGGCTCGTTAATGTTCTCTCCCTACTCAAATTACTTTGCTTTTTATGTTGTAATCATCTTTCTATACATGTTGTAATCATCAGAAGTATGCAAACTTTCTGAGGGCAGGTCCTGTTTGCTTATTTTTCTCTATCTCTAGTATACACTGTAAGCATTTAATAAATGCTGACTGGATTTGATCAAATTTATCACCAACCATCTTCCCTTTCCAGACAACCCAAAGACAACCTTGGATGAGGTCATCTGTGCTCATGTGCTCCACTGAAGCCCTCCTTCTTGTAATTTCAATCTATTGTCCTAGTTCTAACCTTTGGAGTAAATCTATTCCTTCTTTCATTGGTCAGTCCTTTTTTATAGTCATCTCAAGACTCCAAATTAACTCAACATTCAGTAGTTTCATCAACCATCCCTCAAATGATACAGTTTGCTCACCACAGTGATCTCAAAATGGTATGTGCAGAATGGAATTCAAGATGAACTATATTTCCAAGGCACATTAAACCAACGTGACCTCTAGAATTACGTTTGTTAGTACCATGATTTGTGATACTGTAATTTAAACCCAACTTTTCTCCAAGGGGTTAAAGATGCTTTCTAAACTTTCAAGTCATTTGATAGCTATAAGTCCTTAAAATCCCTTTCAAAGAAGAATATGTGCAGCTTGATATACAAAAAAGATACCATTCCTCTTGTTCAAATACCCTCCTTTTATGCCCTACTTAGGAAGGGGCAGGGAATTTCTGCATAATTAGTATATATTGGCCCTCAGCCTTGAGTCTTATAATACTATTCAAGTGATTATGACTATCTGAGAAGTGCTATAATCCTTTAGAAATGCACTGTTTAGTTTTTCTTGGTGCTCTTAGGAAAAGGAATGTATAAACTAGAAATGGGGAACAGAATTTCCTGCCATTAACCCAACATCAAGGCTTGTATATGTTCAATCATGTTCACAGCTCTCAGGACAATTTGTGGTGTTTCCTTAATTGAACTGTTCTGTGTAGTTCATATGAGTGCTCAATTCTGCCATTCATTCTCTCTCTCTCTCTCTCTCTCTCTCTCTCTCTCTCTCTCTCTCTTTCTCTCTCTCTGCAATTAAATCATTGTTTTCAGAAGCCCAAATTATTTTTTCTCTAAAATTATAGTATGTTAGAGTGACACATATTTGTCTTTGTGTTATGAGGGTCAAAGAGAATACTTCATACCTTACAGGCAAAGGCAGTAAGCACGTAATTGATATAAATCAAGACAGGTTAATTATATTTGCTTCCAGGAGACTTTGCTTCCACATGTGTCTACGTCAAAGTGAGAAAAATTTACATGATATTAATCAAATTGAGATTCCTATCTTTTAAGTGTTCTGAATTTTTTTGGATACCTTGGTTGAAGCAAGACAGGATTATGAGTGGTGGATTTGGGCAGGTACAGTTTTGTTGTGTGAATGGTTTTTTGTTGTTTTTTTTTTTTTGGTAGGCTACCTTACACTCTGGTATTTAATGTGTCACAAGGATGTAGAGCAACCCTAGAACCTAAATGGTGAAATGTATAGAATACTGGGACAAATCCAGCCTCATATATAACCAGCTCCTTAATCCTGGACAAATCATTTACTGGTGATTTTCAAACTTTCCTCAGCTGTAAAATGGGAATGATAATAATGCTTGCCTCATAGACCTGTTTTGAGGATCAGATAAAATATTTATAAAATATTTAGCACAGTGTCTGGCACATAGTGGGTACTTAAGGACCATTCCCTTCCCCCATCCTCACAAGTGAAATATGTCACTTTAGGAAGTAGGGGAATTCTTGGTGCTCCATCCACTACTAGAAATCTACAATGGAGGGTAGATTCTCTTGTATATCATAAATGTGGACATAGAGGAGACCCCAAAAAACAATTAGGTAAACCCTCCACTTTTACAAATAAGGAAACTCAAGTCAAGGAAATTTACATGCCTTGGGCAAAGTTGATCTGATTAAAAAAAAAAAGAGAGAGAGAGATTTTGAATTCAGGGCCTCTGATTATTCTTGATACTGTATCTTGTCTACAGCTACAATCATAAGACACCATTTAATACAGCTATTTCCTGTTGACATCTGCCATATTGATCTATCTTTTATTATTCATAAAGTTATAACATAGAGCTGAAAGGGACCATAGAAGTTATCCAGTTCTAAAACCCTCCATTTTATATTTAAGAAAAATGAAGTCTAGGATGATTTTTTCAAATTAAATTATATTTCAAATTTCAATCATTTTTTTCTTTTTCTGACTTTCTCTCTTCTTTATCTCCTCAAAAAAACACAACCCCAAAACAAAAACCGCAAGGATTGTTTAAATGATTTGATCAAGGTCAAAGACAGAAAATATCAGAAATAGGATTTGAATTCCAGGTCCTCTGATTGCACAGACATGGCTCTTTCCATTGTATTACACTGCCTTCTAGATTCTTGTTTGGATATTAGTTGAACCAGTTGACCTTCTGAAGTCTATTCCAACTTTGAGGTCCTATAATAAAATTTCTCCTCCAGTTCTTACACAGAAGAACTTCTCAGATGAACCATTCAGTGACCTTAAATTAATGTTACTAATTTAGACTGTGACAATTCTTAAACTATTTAAAAAATAATTTTATTGATACATTTTGTTTTATTTTTTAATATATCAACCTCCCTCTCATACCCAGCAACTTATTCCTTGTTATAAAGAATAAAGGGATAGGAAAAAGAAATAATTCAGGAAACTAATGTTAGTCTGATTGCACAGGAAATATTCAATACCCATAGTTCTCTCTTACAAAGGAAGTAGGGAGATACATTTTCTGATCTCTTATTTGCAGATAAGCACAAGATATTTCTTAATACTAAGAGTTTTCTAAGACAGAGCAGACACTGTAGACTATCTCAGTCATTTTGTGATTGATTTTTGTGTGTTCATTTTGATGTCTGGTTTCTACTCAATGAATTGAATCATCTATGTGGCTCACCCAGCTCATTAATTACTTACAATGCTTCAGGGATCTGTAGTCACATTGACTGGAGAAGGAAATGGCAAACCACTCTGTATTCTTTGCCAAGAAATCCTCAAATGGGGTCATGGAGAATCACACACAACTGAAACAAGTGAACAACCAAAAAAAGATCACATTGACATGAGTGTGAGCATTAATAATGGAGAACGAACCTCCCTTTATGACTAAAAGATTCTGCCTAAAGAACTTAACATCATCTCATGATGGGCCTCTTACTTCTGACTCCTACTGCTGAGTGAATTTGAATAAGTCACTCAATCTCTGTCTCAGTTTTTTCATCTGTAAAGTGGGGACAATAATATCACCTACTTTTCAGGGTTTCTGTGAATATCAATTGAAATAATATATCTGAAGTATAAAGATAGTTCAAAAGATAATACACATAAAATGGCAAATCAGTGGAGCAGTGAATGGAAGACCTGAATTTAGATCCTGCCTCCATCACTTACTAGATGTTTGAGTTTGGGCAAGTCATTTAATCTCTATTTGGCTCATTTTCCTAATCTGTCCTAGAACTGTTGAGACCAAGTGAGCTAATATTTGCAAAGTGCATCACAGCCTTTATATAAATGATAAATATTATTATTCACATATATAATTACTTGACTATCACAAATTAATTTTCAGGTGTAGATTTATGATGATATGATCCAAGTAGTTTGATGGCAGACATGTAGTCTAAACCAAAGCCTTCCCACTTAGGGAAGAATCTAGGCAAAGCTGTATTCCATGGTGTAATTTGGTAGAAGACCAAACTTTGTTGTCTGTGATGCCTCTTAGTATTTCTGTAATCTGGAGCAAGACAATTTCCCCATCTGAACTGAGAACATGGGATTTGATCAACTACCTGATCTTTTCTATCTTCTTTTTATCCTTTTTCTCCAGAAAGATAAAGGACTTTAATGGCTGAAGTATTTAAAATTTGGTTGTGCCTATCATATTGAGACATTTTTATGCCTCAAATTTTTCCATTGAGTTAAAATATTACTGGTTCTTTGAGTCAGGTTTTTGATCTGGGGTTTATGACTTTGGAAAAGCTACATAAGCATTCTGAACCTCAGTTTCCTTCTTCATAAAATGAGGAGATTGTATAAGAAGAGTTCTTAAATCCATCTAGTTTCAAATTTATGAATCTGCAATGTATGAGTAGAAGGTAATGACCAGAAATGTGGAAGGAGATTCTTTAGCTTTTTCTGTACTTATCATTCCCTTCTTCTGTTTATTCTAGATTTTATTTAATTTACACTTAATATATGACTATATTCAGCTGTCCAATAAATAAGGACTAGCAGGGTGCTGATATGGTTAAAGCCATTGAGTACCATTCTGTTGGTCATAATTAACCTCTTCTTGTTCTAGTACCTTGGACGATAACCCTAACCTTGTGTAGTGGGGCTTCAAATTTCTGCCACTTGTACAAGAGGGCCTGGGGAGAGTGAAGATGGATCTTCCTCCCTGTCTCCCAATCTGAAAAGTCACAACCTCCCCACAAAGGTCAGTAATGTTGTCATCCTCCATGGAAATTTCCTTCTTTCAACAGATTCTAGATCTCTCTGATGTGGTGGCAGAAATACCTTCCAAGACTGAATGTCGGAGAGTCGTTACTATTTACACTGACAACATTCTTTTCCTTCCATTCTCCTTTTTCTCGGTTACATCCTTGGGTAGAGTGTTAATGTCACATTCACTTCCTGGCTGTCCTTGAAAGCTTATTTCATTCCACTCTGTGATGGCACCTTCTTGTCTGGCTGGTGCCCCAATATAATTGTAAAGGATTTTACACGGTGCCTGGCACATAGTAAATGGTATCTAAATGTTAGCTGCCATTGTTGTAGTTAATTAAATTAAATAAATATCAAAGCAGGAAGACCATGTGTTACAGAGCACAGAGCACTGGTCTTAGAATCTGGAAGAGGTGGGATCAAGTATTGCCCCTGATACAAGCTAACTGTGTGATTCCGGGTAAGTTATTTAACTAGAGAGTGCCTCTAAGTTGCTCTCTAAGATAAGTTAAATACTGGTTACTATGTGGCACAGTGTTTGAAGCACTGATCCTGGAGTGAGGAGGACTTCAATTCAAATTCGATCTCATACTTACTGTGTGACCCTGGGCAAGATAGAAGAAGAAAAAAGAAGGAGGAGGAGGAGGAGGAGGAGGAGGAGGAGGAGGAGGAAGAAGAGAAGGAGGAGGAGGAGGAGGAGCAGAGGAAAAGGAGGAGGAAGAGGAGGAATGAAGAAAAAAGGAAGAGGAGGATTGAAAGAGGAGAAGGAGAAAGAGGAGTAGAAGGAGAAGGAGGAGCAAGAGGAGGAATAAAGGAGGAAAAGGAAGAGGAGGAATGAAAGAGGAAGAGGAGGAAAAAGTTAAAAAAGAGGAGGAGAAGGAGCAGGAGGAGGAGGAAGAAGAGGAGCAGAAAGAGGAGGAGGAAAAGGAGAAAGAAAAGGAGGAGCAGAAGGAAAAGGAGGAGGAGGAAGAAGAGGAAGAGAAGAAAGAGGAGGAGGGGGAGGAAAAGGAGAAAAAACAAGAAGAATAAGAATGAATGAATGAATGAATAAACTGGTTTATTTTGACACCCCAGCTCTACATTTAGAAAAGAACTTGGAAGTTACTTAGATTCTCCCTCTTCCATCTTATAGATGAAGAAACTGAGGTGCAGAGAAATCCTTTGTTAGCAACACAGCTTAGGTTCAACTTAGGTCCTCTGGCTCCAATTGTGAGCTCTTTCTGCTGTATCTATCACAATGGGCCCAAGAGGACCTGAATCTCTCTAAATCTTTCTCTACCACAAACTATCAGACACACCTGCAGTATTTGTAAAGCTTTCTGGGAAGGGATTTTGGTATGTAGAATCCTTGAGGCCATCTGAATAAACCATGCAAGATGACCTATCTTTTTTTTTAAACAATAAATAAGTCTGAGATTCATTAGGAAATACAGATTTTGCCTTCAGGTTTTTTTGTTTTTTTGATTTTTTTTTCTTTCAGTCAGAAGCCTGTTGTATAAGCAGGAATTTATGAGTAATTCCCCAAGGCATTACTTTGCAGACCTGGCTTTTCATGGATTGGGACTTTGGCAAGTGTCTTTCTCTCCTTTCAATGCCTGCCTCCCAGTCTGACCAGATCCAGGTTTACAATGAATCCCATGTCTCCATTCTCTTTCCTCTCTGTTAGACTTGTGCCAAAAAAGATGTGCTAAAGAGTTGATTGATAAATTTTCAGGGTAAACATTTACAGTTTGGAAAGTGCTTTATTGTTTTGTAGTCTAGATTTAAGAAAGTATTAATAATGCTAATTAAACTTAAAAGCATGTGCACATATTTCTCCTCTCTCCCTGTCCCCCTCAGTTGTTAAATATTTACTAGCACATTCTAACATTGCTTGAGCTCAGCAGGAGTGTAATAGAAATCTCAGGGTATAAAATCATCACAGACAGGAGGCTTGACACCGGGAAGCCAACAATAATAATAACTGATGTTTATATAACATTTTAAGTTTTTTGAAGTGTTTTTCATTTATTTGACCACTCCTGCTCACTACTCATTTTTTGTAGAGAGGAATGGCAAAGTCTCCATAGCTTCATTTGTACAACAGAAAAGACTCAATAATTAGGGCAGCTTCAGACTTCAAATTAGAATGTTGTTATTGTTGTTGAGTCATTTCAATTGTGTTCAATTCTCCATGGTCTCATTTTGGTTTTTTTTTGTTTTTGTTTTTTTTGGTAAAGATCATGAAGAGATTGGTCATTTCTTTTGTTCTTTTATTTGCTTCCCACTTCAGAAGCAAATGTAAGATTTGAAATAAGCAAATATGTTCATGTACTAGGGATCTAAAACAAAGCAAGGAGGGGAGATAGAAATCTGAAAAACCCTAATCTAAAAAGAAAACACTTTACTCAGTATAAATGGGAAATGACAAAACCAACACTCATACATTCCTACTTATTTACCCACTTTCTGTTGAAAGATTTCATTGAGGTTTCATAAAATTTCTGTAACCAATATTACTTGGAAAACTTCCCTTAGCTAAAATGTAAAAAAAAACTACAAGATAACATTTTGCTTTTTAAGGCTCATGCATTTTTTGAACCTGACTTGTAGGAGGTCTGATTCTAGGGCACTCTCTAGCTCTGGTTGAACTTAAGCAATACTGAATAAAGAGCAAATAAATCATTCCTCAACTATGTGCTCTAAAAGTTGGAAAATCATATACTTCACATAGGAACTAATCAGAAATGAAAGTACATCTCAATACTGATGTCATTTCTTAAAAGACCCCACTAGAATATGATTCAACTCCATTCAGTTCAACTTGATTCCGCAAATATGTATAAACTGAAATCTGACAGAGTGGATAGAGGGTAGCCTTAAGGGCCAAAAAACCTGGGTTCCAGTGATGCTCCTGATACACACACACACACACACACACACGTTGGCTTTGTGACCTTGAACAAGCCACTTAACTTTTGGGTGTCTTAGGCAACTCTTCAGGACAATAAGACTACAGAGAAGGTACTAAACTAACATTGGTAGGAAAAATATCCTTCTCTGGGACGAAATAACAGGTGTAGTAGTTCCTATTCCTGAGATATAATAAAGCACCTTTGTGCAAAGAAAAAATTTAATAGTCCCTGCCCTCAAGAAACTTATGTTTTACTAAAGGGATATAACCTTTAGTAAAGTGAATACAATATGTATTTACATGGCAGGGATGATCAAAGGATCTCTTGTATAGTCAAACAGAACTGGACCATTGACTCCTTACCAAGGGATAACTTTCCAGTGGAGAGGACTCACTATTGATTTCCAATTAAGATATTTCATCAAAGATGATTTGCTACTGGTGATAAAATGGATGGACTCCTCACCCTTCATAATCTGCAAATATGAGGCAGTACCCTAAAGTCCACTTGAAGACCCTTCTTTGGTGAAATTCTTCCCTTGAACTTGAGATCTGGTGAGCAAGGAGAGGGAGAAAAGGACTGAGGGGATTAAGAAAAGTTGAATGTAGAGGATGGCATGCGATTTCTATTTTGTGAGAAGTTAGGGATTTTTTGAGAAGGGAAGGAATACTATAGTGAAAACTCCTTTGGGAATAGTACTATTTGAGGTTGATTTTTTGTTGTTGTTGTTGTCTTTTCAGTCCTAGATCAGAGGCTTGCACATAGTGGATCTCAATAAGTGTTTGGTCAAATAAATTGAATTGAATTTATGGATTAAGCCTGAGAGAATGTTCTTTTGAAAAATCATGAAACAGATTGGTTGCCTGTTGTCTATAATCCTAGATACCAATAAGGTTGAGAATGGTAGATTGCTTGAATTTAGGAGTTTTGAGCCACAATAGTCTAGTGCAACTACTTTGCCTAAATAGGGGCAAATTGACCCATTTCAGAAGTTAAGCAGATAGATGCAAGTTAGAATTCCAATACTTAGAGAGTTGAACAGGTGAATAACTCCTTCATCTCTAGCCTGGGAGGGAAAAAAAAAGGCCACAAATTTTCATATTACTAAATAAGTATTAAAAGTAAGAAAGGTGTAAAAGGTCATTCTCTTTGATGTTCTAAAGAGAGTGTGACTTTAGCAATCGGGCACTACACTGGGAATTCAGCCTGTCATGTCTACTGGTAGTTATCATAATCTCTCTAAGACTCAGTTTTGTCATTTCAAAATTCAGGATATTAACATTCATAGTACCTATCACACATATAATAGCTAGATTCATATGTAAGTCCCTTTGTAGACTTCAAAATAGCATATAAATGTCAGTTATTAATAAAATTTTATCCCATATATAGGAAAATTAAAATTTACAAGATGACCTTGCAGAAAAACCAATCACTTTTCTACTAATGCTGCCATGGAATAGTTTCATTTCAAATGTAGGTCAGAGGAAAATCACACTTCTTTTGCCTTCTTTGAAATCATTATTTCTTTTCCTTTTTTTTCTCCTGTGTTATTTCTGCTTTCCTTGATGGTTAATCTTCCAGGGTATTGGAAGAAAGTTAGTCTATTGGCCTAGATAAGCAAATTGCGATTTATGATTATACTGTGTCATTGAAGCTATTTTTTTCAAGATCAGCATCTGTAAATGACTTTAAAGAATCAATTGGTAACAAATAGCTGCAAAAGAAACCATACCCTCACAAGGTAGGACAAATATTTAACTAAAATCCTTATTCTTGAGATAGTTCTCTGAAATTCATAGTCTCTAGCTTTAGAGTAGGTAAAAACTACAGAGGTCATAAAGTTAAGTCACATCATTTTACAGATGGGGAAACTGAGGCTCCAAAAAACAAGGTTACTCAGGAAACATATTTCAGAATTGAGTTTTGAACTCAGTTTTTAAAAAACAGCATTGTTGTTATTTTACCCTCACCAAGTATTAAATTTTGATTTTAGGAAGCTTACTCCTTTTGTGAGGAGGGCTATTAAATATATTTATTGCATGGTAAATGTTTTCTAATGATGAGTTCTTTTTTTTTCTTTTTTAAAAAGTTTTTTTATTTACAAAACATATGCATGGATAATTTTTCAACATTGACCTTTGCAATACTTTGTGTTCCAGACTTTTCTCCCCACTTCTTCCCACTCTCTCCCTTAGATGTCAAGTAATCCAATAATATTAAATGTGTACAATTCTTCTATACATATTTCTACAATTATTGTGCTGCACAAGAAAAATCAGATCAAAAAGGAAAAAAATGACAAACGCAAACAAAATGCAAGCAAACAACAACAAAAAGAGTGAAAATGCTATGTTGTGATCCATACTAAGTTCCCACAATCCTCTCTCTGGATATAGATGGCTCTCTTCATCACAAAACCATTGGAATTGGCCTCAATAATGATTAGTTCTTAAATAAGATTTAGCATTTACTGTTTAGTTGTTTCAACCTATCTGGATTTCTTTATGTTTAGTTGTAGGCTTAATGGGGAGGGCAAAAGGAGCAGGGACAGAAGGTCATGATTTGAAGTATGTACTGTGACCAGCAATCTTTAGCATGTACATTTATTTTATTTTTGTCTTTTTAGTATTTATTATACATTTCACATCGAGCTAACAACTATATTGGACATAGGACAATTCGGAGACAAAGCCCCAGCTACATGTAGCCTAGTTAGAGGGACAAAACTCGTACATGTGAAACTATAACATGTAGTTATCACATATTTGTAAACTCTGGAGATGCCTGACTTCCAAATGTACTGGCACATATACTGCATTCCCCAAAATGGGGAGTAGAACCCAGTTTCTCTGTTGTATATGTACTGAGTTCCCCAAAGATATTGAGCCAAGACTAGAACCCAGTTTCTCCAATGCTAAATCCAATCTCTTCTTTCAACTTTTAAATATAATATGAAAGAAATTATTATTAATAACCAATGATTTATGGAGGTTCAGCTTTCCCTCTTTTTCTTTATCTTCATTCCAAGACCTCAGTGTCTGAAGGTTGAGCTAACTTTTTCTTCTTTCCAGTCTCCCCGAGGTGGGAAAGTCATTGTGTTCTACTCAGGTTTGTATGGGGATAAATTCTTTGGACAGAATGATCAAATCTGGGGGCAATTTCAAAATAAAAGACATAATCAAAATTCATTTGAATAGGCTCAGCATATTCAATGTATATTTTTAACTCTATTATTTTCTTCTCAGGAGTATTTTATTTTTCCAATAACATGTAAAGAGATTTTTCAACATTCATTTTTGTAAGATTTTGTATTCCAAATATTTTCTCCATCCTTCCCTTCCCTCCTCCCTCTCCCAAGGCAGCAAGCAATCTGATATAGGTTATACATGCACAAAGATTTTAAATGTATTTCCATATTTGTTATATTGTAAAAGAAAATCAGAAGAAAAGGGAAAAAATACAAGAAAGAAAATAACAAATAATAAGAAAAAGGTGAAAATAGTATGCTGTGATCTTCATTCAATTTCCATAGTTCTCTGTCTGGATATAGATGGAATTTTCATCCCAAATCTATTGGAATTATCTTAGGCCACAGCATTACTGAGATGAGCCAAGTCTATCACAGTTGAACCTCCCACAATCTTACTGTTAATATGAACAAGATTCTCCTGGTTCTACTTACTTCACTCAGCATTAGTTCATATAAATCTTTCCAGACTTTTCTGATGTTACTTGCTTATCATTTCTTATAGAATAATAATATTCCATAACATTCATATACTATCACTTGCTCAGCCATTTGCCCACTGATGGGCATCCACTCAGGTTCCAATTCCTTGCCACTACAAAAAGGGCTGCTACAAACATTTTTGCATATGTGGGTCCTTTTATCTCTTTTATGATCTCTTTGATCCAGACCCAATAGTGACACTGCTGGATCAAGGGGTTTGCACAGTTTGAAAGTCCTGCGAGCATAGTTCTAAATGGCTCTCCCAAATGCCTGGATCAGTTCACAACTCCACCAACAATGAATTAGTGTTTCAGTTTTCCCACATCTCCTCCAGATTTTATCATTATTTTTTCCTGTCATTTTAGCCAATCTCATAGTTGTGGTACTTCAGAGTTGTTGTTGTTGTTGTTTTTGTTGTTGTTATTGTTTGTTTTTTTGCTGAAGCAAGTGACTTGCTCAGGGTAACACAGCTAGAAGTGTTAAGTGTCTGAGACCAGATTTAAACTCAGGTCCTCCTGACTTCAGGGCTGGTGCTCTATCCACTACACCACCTAGCTGCCCCAGAGTTGTTTTAATTTGTGTTTCTCTAATCAATAGATTCACTCTCATTAACTGTTAATCAGAGTTAATTGCCACTCTCAGGATCACTTCTCCCTCAATGGGCTTATAAGCTGTGATCCCACTGCCATGTTTGTCTTTGGTCTAAGAGAGAGATTGCCTTTTATTAATAAACATGTTGGTATTATTAACAAAATGATTAAATTAAAGGGCTGGCTTGTCCATGAAATCATAAATATCTTGAACAATTGAACTACAAAATAATCAACAACATATTAGAAAACTAGGCAATGATTTAGTAATTTGGAAAGAATTAATTCTAGATTCTAAATAGTGTTGAATTCACTAATGGAGATTAAGTGCTTTCAGCTGTGAAGATTAAAAATACTCTGGGACAGCAATTCTTTTTAAAACATGAGACAATTTTCGGAGGACTCTAGAAATTTCTTTAATACGTAGATAAATTATACAGAGTAGATACCTAAGGATAAATATGCACAATAAGATATTTCAACTCTTATTTCTCTATGGGATGTATGATCTCATAGATGTGACTATTTCCTTCAATGAAGTAGATTGAAATTCATCCATATCTGCTTGTTTTTTGCAAATCTTGACTATGTCCTCCCATGTTTCCCCCACAAAAATACAGAAATACATTCTAGGGATCTTGTTAGTCTTTCTTTATATTTTCAGTGCTTAGCAGAATGCATATAACAGGGGAGGTGCTTAATAAATATCTGTTGATTTATTTTGAAAAAGTAAGGAATTGATTACATTACTCAGAAACTGTCTCTCAAACTTTTTAAATATCACAGTTATAACTATCTGATAGATTATGTGGTACCAACTCCAATTACTTTAGAAAAATAAAATCAAGAAGAATCAATGAGGGCTTCTGTGATCATTAAAAGTTTCTGCCATCAAACAGCTGTTGACTGGCCTGAACCTCTGCTTCCTCATCTATAAAACCAAAGGGTTGGATTAAATTATTTCTAAGGTCCTTCTGACTCTAGCATTCTCCAATTCCATTTCTGTCTCTCCAATGAGAAGATGTGTATTGTTTGCTTCTCTGTGTTTACAATTCCCAGTTTATTTGGGGGGGGGGCAGTTGTGGAGGATGGGAGGGGATTTGCATGAATAACAAGTTATAACCAAATCATGTTTGTATAAGTCAAATCAAATCAGGCATAGCTAATTACTGTCAGCTTAGAGTACCCTTCCTGTGATTCTATTCAGTCACTCAGGGGGCTAAAATATCTAGATTAGTGGTTCCATGAGTCTGTTTTATTCTCTTCTTATTAAAAATGGAATTGGATTGACTGCTAGTCCAGTTGGTTGCACAGCAATCAGCTGTTCAAATATCTAAACAAAAAAAGGAACTATGAAGTGGTTCATTCATCCCAGTAGTTAAGAGTGTGCCTCTTTTCAACTCCTAATTTCATATACATGGTTAATCTTGGGTGACCATGGAGTTCATTCAATTATGTATTGTTTCTTCTCTTGTGCCTTGGTGAATATCTCTTAGAAATAACAAAAGGCCTGTGTTTTTTGCTTTTAATTTTCTTTTTTTTTCCTACCAAGCATAATCTAACCCACTATTGAATACAGAGAAATAGAAGTAAAACCCCATGTGCAGCTTTATTAAATGATTTCCTTGGTTCTCACATGCTGTTATTTAATATACCTCTGAGTATTTCAGAATCTTATCCCAATGGTCAGAGTTTTCCCATCAGCATCCTCATCAACAGCATGTGTCACTGCTATTAAAAGATCAGTGTAAAGGGAACCAATCTTCTCATTAAAATAGAAGCTTTTAGAAATCAAGAGCCTTTGCTTTCTATGACCATTTATCTGCTAAGTCCTCAAATGAAGCAGATTTACTAGCAAAGTTCCTGCTGTTGCTTTCTTTTCATCCATATTGGGAGGAGTGGGTTGGGAGGGGAGGCAGGGAATGATGTCTGAAAGCCAAACAACATACTGTTTTTGAAATTTTTTTTTAAAAAGAGTAAGCAAAGGAGAGGAGGATCCAAGACAAACAGGAGGATTGGGTTGGAAAGAATAAGTCTCATCTGCTTTCCAAACGGAGAACACTCCTTCTTGTCTACATGAAAAGAAAGACTATAGGAGTCTCTTGGCTCAGGTTGGAAAGTCTTTATTTCAATTCTTAGCAGTAACAACAAGCCAGGAAGAGATGTCACACTTTAGAAGTGTGTGTGTGTGTGTGTGTGTGTGTGTTTGTGTGAGTGACACAGAAAGACAGAAACACAAAGAAATACAGAGAAGCAGAACACACACACTGAGAGAAATACAGAAAGGGAAAAAGGAAAAGAGAGAAAAAATGGAGACAGAAGCAAGGAAAACAAATATTGATTTGGATCTTCAGGAATTACATTATTAACTGATCTTCCAGGACAAAGTCTGTGCTTCGTTTCAATTTTCATAGGGGTTTTTTTGTTCCCTCTAAGGATTTTGTTCAGGTAATCCTTGGGTTAAAGATCTTTAGTTTGAAGAAAAGGAAGCACTGAATCATTCAAATATTTCATTTCTTTTTTTTTTTTCTTGCAGATTATCATGTTTGACCCTAATTGTCTCCTTTGCCAGACTTGTCTTAGCTCATGCAGAAAACAATAAAAGTGGGGTGAGCTTTCCTTAAGTGACCATAAAGGAAATGATTTCATTAAAAATCAGCCATGTAGTTGGAATAAGGATCTTTTTCAAGAATTTCTCTTTTTTTTTTGTTAAAAAAAAGAAACAAACAAATATTCCAAATCTGTTTCTATTTATTTTAAGATTTGTTTTTGGTTGTAAATCATCTATTTTCTCTCTCCCACCCCTTCTTCCTCCCTCCCTCCCCCTTCTTCTGTTTTGCAGTTTTTCTATCTCATTTTCTATTTCTTTTCCTTTCTTCTCTGTATGTCTATCCTTTTATTTATTACTATTACTTTTTAATTTACTATTATTACTTCCATTTGGCTTTAATTAACTTGATTTGATGAAACAACTGTAGTTCATGTTCTAAGGATTGTCCATATCTGACAATGGATAAAGGAAACTGTTTAATAGAGCACTGTGTCTGACTATCAATGTCCTTGAATTATAGAGTGAAGCTGAAAGAATAGTTCTAAATATTAAGTATAAAGTGATGATAGCAAGCCAACAATGAATTGAGATAGCTTGGAAATTGTCCACAATGCTCTCATACCAGTCTTAGAAAAAGAGGACATTAAGATCTGGACCAAATAGCAGCTGGTGTAGGAATATGGTAGTTGTTATGGAAGTGATGGCTGCCATCTTGTCTCAGACAACTGGCCAGTTTTCAGTGATTGGAAATGTGGTGCTCATTAGAGCAAGGTCACAGATCTGATCTCTATGTAGGTCAGCTATGTTCTATGGTCAGGAATTATAACCCTAATGTGAACTGCTGTTAACCCCAGGCAACTAACTGTCCTACAAATCAAGTCATCAGTCATAAGGAGACCTAGTAGTGAGATAATTCAGTGTAACCTAAAAAGAGTTCACCAGTGCATTCACTTTTATCAATGCCTCAGTAGTGGTATTTTGGAGCCCACCCCAACCCCTGAAAAACATCTTAGGATGTTCATTATCATGAAGATTAGAATTTTTTTCCCCTAAAACCCAAGGCTAACAAAGTTACTCTCCTTCTAAGAACTTTCATGGCACTTTATTGACTTCAGAATAAAACACAAAACTTTTCAGCTTGGCATTGAAAGCCCTGCCTTCTTTCCCAGGGTTATTCAATGTTATTCCCTTTTACAAACTCTTACATTCCTGCCAAACTATTCTAATTACTGTTTCCTGAATTTTGTATTCTATTTCTAGCCTTCATGTACTTCCTCCTCACTTCCATCTCTTAGAATTCCTATTTTCTTTCAAGGCCCAGCCAATGTGTCTCCTATAGAAAGCCTTTCTTGATTTCACTGGTTTTCAGTGAAATCCTTAATTTCTTCCTTAATATGCTTATCTGTTTAGCTACTGCATTCCCAATCTCATTTTCAGTTTGTCTTTGTACATAATAACTAGGTAATTATATTTTTTGAACTGGTCTTGGTGGGACTAAATTGCATTTGGGAAATTTCATTTTTCACCTTATTTTAAAGAGCATATTTTTATATCATTTTCATTTATTAATATATCTCCAAACTCTCCCTTACAGAGCAATTTTTATTTTGTGCCAAAAATATTTAAGTAAAAAAATTTAAAAATCAGTTTAGCAAAACCAATGATTTAGTCCATTTCTTTTGTGCAATTATATCTGAAAGTATATACATCATTCCAAGCCCACAGTTCCCCATCTCTGCAAAAGTACAGGAGATTTCACAACAAATTCCATGTTTATAAGCTATTCTTTTCCATTTGTTTCACACACAAGCAGCCATCATTGTAATATCAATATTCTCTAGGTGATGCTATATTGTTGTAAATGGTGAATGAATCAAAATTGTGGGTGACTCAGAAGGCAATAGAGAAATGCCTTGTAAGTAAAAATTTAATCCAGAGCATTACCAGCAATATAAAAAGAAAAAAGGATAATGGATGGTGGAGTTATATCAAAAGCTATTTATTAACCATAGACATTGGAGTAAGTGCTGAGAATGCAAGAGAGATAAAACAATCCCTGTCCTCAAGGAACTCAAAATCAAATGAAGAAGAAAACATTCAAACAACTAGGTGTGTATAGGGTAGACTGTCTTAAAGATAAGATGCTAGCATTAAGTGAAATGGGAAAGGCTTTTATAAAAGTTGGGATTTTAGTCGAGACATAAGCCAGGTAAATCAAAAGATGGAGATAAGAAGGAGAAATTTCCAAACACAAGGGATGTAGGGTGGGAATGGTCTTTGAACATGTTTGGAATTGGATAAAATAAAAGTCAAGAGTAAAATTTATTATATTTTAAAATGCAAAGATAGTAATCATGATCTCAGACACAAAGTTAAGCTAAAATAGATTTAATCAAAAGAGAATACTATGTGTCAGCAATATTGTTTCATATTGTTATATATATATATATATATATATATATATATATATATATACCCCCAGGCTTAATTGTAGTCTTTAGGGTAGATGGAGGGAGGCAGGGAAAAAAAGTAAAAAGTACATAGCAGAGTGCAAAAGAAAACCTATAAGGAAGCAAAGAAAAGCTGGACAACTTTGAAACCAACATATTAGGTTTTCTTGAAATGGGAATTTGTTTTATATTAAATTATTTCATGTTCTGCTGTGTACATTGTTAGGCTTTTTTTCATTTCTCAGGGTGTATTCAAGTTTAAGTTAAAATAATTTTTTTAAAAATAGAAAATGTATAGAATTGGGAGGTGAAATATTTTACATGAAAATAACAAGGAAGTCAGTATCACTGGATCATAGAATACACAGAAGGATAGTAAAGTATAAAAAGGCTATAAAGATTGGAAGGACACTAATCATGAAAGGCTTTATAAGCCAGATGAGAGTTTTATATTTGGCTTTGGAGGCAATGGGAAGCCTCTTTAGTTTATTAAATAGGGGTGGATTAAAATGGGTGAGATATGGTGTGGTCTGACCTATACCTTAGAAAGATCACTTTCACTTTTGAGGACAAATTGGAATGATTTGGATGGAATGGAGACCAATTGGAAGGATGTTGCTGTAGTACAGGAATGGAGCAATGAAGGTTTGCATCGGGAGAAGGCATACATGAGAAATATTGCAGAGGTAGAATAATCTTCTCGACTTGATATATCATAGATGGCCCTATATTACTTTGATCCCCATGAAATGTTAAAAAATCTTAGAAGAAGGATACAAAGCAGGGATATGGTATGCTATAAAAGTTTAACAACCAGCTCTATACGTGTGTGTGTGTGTGTGTGTGTGTGTATGAATGTACACATGATACATTTTCAGTAAATCTAAACAATCAACACAACAATTAATCAAACCTGAATTTTTAGTTTTTGTGGATTCCCAAGGTATAAACGTTCACACCAAAAATTTAATAATTGACTCTCCAGAGTCTGTTATAGATGGTTTCAGCACACATCTGTTTCCAACCTTTCTATGGAGGATTTCTGGAAGAATATGGACAATATTCACAAAGAGTAAAAAGACATTCAAGGATTGAGCCACATCATAGAGGGAGAGCCTGAATTCATGAGTCATCAAGGAACTAAGATTTCTGGAGAGTAAGGAGCTATATATAGTTCATCCTTCTTCAAACATGTCCCTCCAGATCTTTCCCAGAGTACCAGGCTAAAATGACCATTTGGCCTTCTACATCCTTCTTTTTCTGTCCTTCAGTCTTTGGATCACCCTGTGCTTTTCTGTTGCCCCAATCTGACTGAAGCACTCCAAATTGATCTGATGAGTAAATCACTTAAAAGACATTACTAACAACATATTCTCATAGACATAGGTACATGCTATACTCAGGTAATCATAAATCTCAAAAAAGTTGTTTTAATATAATTTCATAATACCTGGGAAAGAAAACAAAGAAAGATGAAAGGAGAAGGTAAGGAGAAAGTGAGGGTAAAATGAAGAAAGAGAAAAAAATAGAAAGAATAATGTATGGCACCCAGAAAATGAAATCTTTTGTGTTATCTTGAGTCCTTAATCTTATTTCTTATGGCTGCCCAGTCTATCATTCTTTACCTCCCCAGAAATCTTATTAAATGCTCCATTGGTAGCTAACAGCTCTCTTGTTCGAGGGTCAAGCCTCTGGAACACCTAACCAGGAGGGAATATGTGTATGGTCCCAGAAATGAACTTCTTGTTTTTCTGCTGGGAAGTGGTCTAGCTAAGTTTGGAGGTACTCACTACAGCATTGGTCATTGGATAGTCTATTTTTTGGCCACAGCAATTCTGGACGGAGATCTGTTAAATCACAGTTGTCCATGCTCTGTTTCAGAGCAAGGATTTATATGTTAGCAGAAACCCTTAGGGAATGGGAAAAGGACAAAAGGATTTTGAAGTATATCAGCCCAATCTGGATCATGGAAAGATGTGCTGACTAGACAAACCCATATGGAACATTACCAATGAAGACAAGCAGCATGAAGCTTCAAGGGCTAAGAAAGAAAGCAATAGCATTAAAGTAAAGAAGTAGAGGCACTATTAGCTAATTTTGACTCCATCATTTCTCCATGTTCACTAAGATGGATTTTTACAAGTTATGGAACCTATATTTCAAGTTCTCTACTTCTTGGCACAAATAGCTTGATGTGGTCATAAGAATGCTAGCTCTTGAGTCAAAAGACTTGGGTTCAAATTCTGACTGACACTATCTATATCTTGAACAAGTCACTTAAATTTAACAAGCCTCAGTGTCCTGATCTATAAGTTGAGGAAGTTGTATTAGATGGTCTCTAAAACCTTTTCCAATTCTTCAGTTATGATGCTTATGATGGTACTTTAGTCTTATGGTCTTATATATAGGTAGCTTAACCCACAAAAAGGAGATATACTGCCCCTATGAATTTTATCTAAATCTAATCAACCATGCAACATGTGTCCTTTTGCTTTATAGTTCTAACCATCTTGTTTTGTGAGAGTTCACAGTGAAGGCAGGGAGTGAGGAGTGGGGTTGGAATGACACAGTCGGATGATTTGTGGCAGCTGGGTTAGTTCAGTTCTTTTGAAAGCATAAACAAATTTTAGTGTGTTGATAGTTCCCTGCAGCAGATGTATTTTTGAAGGAAAAGGGGATTTATTTGCAGTTACCATTACTGTTTAGGAGCCTACAAAGCCCTCTGTAACATGGGATATTTATGATCGTTTTTGGCCTGCTGTGATCTCTCTCTCATGTATGACTTCATTGCACTTATTGTGTTTAGCACTCATTGGGTACTTAATGATATACTGATTACTTTGTGAAGAATATAATTTTCTTTTCACAGAACCACTGAATGTTGGTGTTGGGATAGACCTCAGTCTAATGCATAACTGAAAAAGAAGCCCTGTACAATTATACATAATGAGTTAGTTTGTTCAACTTCAAGTCTAAGGCTCTGCTTGAAGATCTCCAACAAGGAAGAATCCACCAATTTCCAATGTGGTCCATTCCAATTATAGACATCTGTGATTGATGGTAAGTTGTTCCAGACATCAAAGACCTTCTTAACTTCCATTCACTGCTTCTGATTTTGCTCTTTGTTGTCTCATGTTGAATTTATAATCCCACTAAATCTCCTAGGTTTTTTCAAATTCTTCTTTATGATTCAACTTCAGTATTACATCTTTTACATTAAACTTTTTCTGATTCTTCCAGTTGGTAATATCTTCCCTCTCAAGCTCCCTTGAACTTATTACTTTGTATTTGTTCTCTATATTTGGTAGACAACAAGCATTTATTAAGTGTTTACTTGGGGTATTGAGGGAGGATGAACACTTTTGGTTGAAGGCTTGTCCCCTTTGCAGAGCTGTTCATCCATTTTTTTTTTTGTTCATCTAATTCACCCAATTCTCACCCATGGCTCCAAGAAGTAGCCACAGCCTCATAAAACCATAATAAATCGGCTAAAACAGTTTAAGGGTAACCAACAGACCTAAAACCTGAGTTAGGGGGATGTCTAATAAGCATATGGCAGAATGGGCACACAAGAACAATTTATTGCAGTACCCATGAATGGGCTGAGGAAGAAATAAGGGGAATAAGGACCTGTACAAAGGTGGTGACTGTGTGAGTGAAGAAGCATACACAAGAGGTACGAAAGAAAAAACTCCAATACTTGACAGCTCTCTATTGGTTTCAGAAGACAAGTACGAGATAATTTAGCAAATGATTTGCTAAAACATAAGCAAGTGAAAGCTACAGTATTCTCCTGATAGTTCACTAATCACATCAGACAAAGGAATTTTGCTCCAATTTTGCAATAACCATTCCATCCCCACAATCTTTTAAATTCATCAAGAGCAATTAGGTGTTCTTTTCCTAGGCAGTCACATGGTACAATGGATAGAATATGGGATGTGGAATCTAAAAGATTAGAGTTTATAATCCTACCTTAGATAATTATCAGCTGCATGATACTGGGAAAATCATTTAACCTATCTGTGTCCTTCTCTGGAAAATGGTGATAAAACAATATCGCCTACATTGCAGGATTTGGGGGAAGATCAAATGTAAAGTTTGAAAATCATTAAGTGCTATATCATCATACCAGATGTTCTTATTACTATTGAGTGTACATAATCTAGTTTAGTTTTGATACACACAGACTGTGATTATATTTGTACAAATGTAGCTGGTATATCATGGACCAGAGCTATAAATTGCTCATTGTAAATGTGGGCAAAGATCACAAAACATACCCAGGATAAGAGGCATAAAATATATCCTGAAACCCTGCTGGAGAGACAATGGTAGGATAGCATTAGAATGGTGATGGAGGGACTACTGATTTACTAATGGGTGTCTTCCTATTTTAATTAATTATTCTCTCTAACTAGCATCTAAACTCAATTGTTTCTTTGTTTATGAATGACAAGTGTTATTAGCCTTGGCAAAACTTGGTACATATGTGAAGTCCAGTCATACCCTTGTAATCTTTCTCTCTCTCCCCCTACATTTTTCTTTCTTTCATCCTACTTTATCTATCTATTTATTTATCTATCTTTATGTTTGGTTCACTGAAGTGTTTCATATCACATGACAGAGGCTAGAAATAGTCTAATTTAACAATCTAATTTGATTGTGATTCTAAGGATGTCAGTGGACAAAATTTGTTGCGTCAGAATCTGATCTGATTTATAGAGATATAGCATAGAAAATTTACTGAAAAAAAATTACTTGCATCAACTGGCTTACAAAAAAATTAATGACATTTCTTTCTCTAGAAACTACTCCCTTCCAAAAAAAACCAGACTATCAAAATGAAAGTAAAGAAGAAACATCTAGAAGAAGTCTTGATTCCTGCTTCAGTCTGTAGCTGAGCTTTTTGTTCAAAAAGAAAAAGACAAAAATGGAAAAAAATAATCAGACTCTGGTAAACACTGGACAGCTTTGCTCTGTCAGCTGCCCCCTTTGTCCTGTGAATAATTAACACTGCTGTTTAGACTTTTCCAAAGATGATTCAGCCTGCTTTTGAGCAGTTGTGCTCTTTGTTCTCCATCTCTGACATGGGTGAAGTGATTTTGGGGAGGGGGCGTGGAATAAAACTAATTTGTAAAACCTTTTCTGTATGATTTAGCTTGACTGAAATTTAGATGGGATGTCAGTAACAAAATCCATGCAATGTAACTTGGTAGGATAGATAATAGCACTCTGCTTTCCCTGTCCCTTGTGCACCTTCCCACCCCCACCCTCAGACCAATCAGAAGAGGCCATTACTGATAAAAAGTTGGAAGAATGGGAGTAAGATGTTATAACTTAAAAGTTTTAAATTTCATCTTTACTACTATCTAGTATATCCTCTTAAATGTTACTCAGCTATTTTCTCTCCATTCTGCCCAATATTGAAAATCTAAATTTTCAAGAAAAGTCTTGGAAAAATCATTTTGTTCTCTGGAATTCAGAACTGTAACTAGGGCAGGTTGGGTGGGAATCTGCTTCAGGTAGCAATATCCAAGCCGTATGTTCCTGAGAGGAAATATGTTCCTGTAGTTACTATTCTCCCTTCTTGCTCTACATTCCTGTGCTACTTCATGATCTGAAAGCACTTGAGAGTTGGGGAAAGCAGACTTCTGAGAGAGTTTATCTCAGAATTTCATTTAGAAGCAAAGTTAATCAATTAGAATTTCTTAAGCACCTACTATGCACCAGGCAGTGTGCTAAACACTAAGGATACTAAAAAGAGAAAAAAAAAAAAAAAAGGCAAAAAACAGATTCAGTTCTCAAGAAGCTCACACTCTAATGGGGGGAGGGGAGATGACATGCAAAGAATTGGGTACAAGCTATTTTAAGAATAAATTAAAGGTGGTGACAGAGGGAAGACACTGGGAAGACTGGGAAAGGCTTCTTATAGAATGTGATATTTTAGATATTTTGGAAAATTATAAATTTTCCAAATTGTAAAGACAGATAGATAGATAGACAGAAATATAGATAGATAGATAGAGAAAGAAAGGAAGAAAGAAAAGGGAAAAAAGATAGACAAAGGAAGGAAGGAAGGAAAGAAGGAAGGAAGGAAGGAAAGAAGGAAGAAAGGAAGGAAAGAAGGAAGAAAGGAAGGAAAGAAGGGAGGGAGGGAGAGAGGTGCGTGGTACAGCATTTAATAAAAAAGCTGGAGAGATATCTAGAAGCAAAGCGAAGTTTATTATAGGTTCTCGAGAATCGGGCGTCCCACCCATCCAGCAGACAATGGAAGGGAGGAAGCACCATAGAGGGCAGGGTCAACACTTTTTATCCCTAACGCAAATACCCCCTCCCACCACTGACCCTCATCCTTATTGGCTGAGGATCTTACATTCTAAACACAGGAACTACCCAAGAAATTGAACTTGACCAATAAGTACATAGTTGCCCATATTTGACCTAACAGAAAGACACTGATGTCATAGGAGGATAACAAGGGGATTTAAGTATGCCCTTAGGGGATAGCAGGGAGGGAACTTAAGTATGCCCTTGACTTGATGCTTAAAGTCCTTCAGGCCTACTCAAACTTTGAAATAGATGAAGCCTTACTCGATTTTCACTACTGTCTTGAAAGATCTCACCTCATCTCGTTCAGAGGGAAGATGAAAAGGAGGGAGGGAAGAAGGAAAGAAGAAAGAAAGAGACAGAAAGAAAAAAGAAAGGAAGGAAAGGAAGAAAAGAGAAAGAGATGGAAAGAAAAAATAAAAGAAAGAAGGAAGGAAAAAAGAAAGAAAGAAAGCAGGGAAGGAGGGAGGGAAGGAGGAAGGAAGAAAAGAAAGAAAAGAAAGAAAGAAAGAAAGTGATGGAGATAATAATCTCACTACTGTCTTGAAAGATCTCACCTCATCTCATTCAGAGGGAAGATGAAAAGGAGGGAGGGAAGAAGGAAAGAAGAAAGAAAGAGACAGAAAGAAAAAAGAAAGGAAGGAAAGGAAGAAGAGAGAAAGAGATGGAAAGAAAAAATAAAAGAAAGAAGGAAGGAAAAAAGAAAGAAAGAAAGCAGGGAAGGAGGGAGGGAAGGAGGAAGGAAGAAAAGAAAGAAAAGAAAGAAAGAAAGAAAGTGATGGAGATAATAATAACAATAAATATATATATATATAACACTGCTTGCAAGGCCTTCTGCTAAGTGTTTTGCAATTATTAACACATTTAATCCAAAAAAACAGTCAAGGGAGATAACTATTTATCCCTATGAACATAAACATATATGTGGATTAGATATTTTGTTTAATCATTTCAATTGTGTCCAATTCTTTGTAATCTTATTTTGATTTTACTAGAGTGATTTGCCATTATTTTCTCTAGCTTATTTTACAGATAAGGAGACTGAAGCAAGTACAGATTAAGTGACTTGACCAAGGTCATATCCATTTAAACCTCATCTTTGTTACTATCTAGTATATATCTTCTTAAATACTATTCAGCTTTTTCTTTCCCTCCTAATAAATAATGAAAATCTAAACTGCCAAGAAAAGTCTTTGAAAAAAAACATTTTGTTCTCTGGAACTCAGAACTGTAACTAGGGCAGGGTGAGTGGGAGTGCCTCAGGTAACAACATCCAGGAAGTATACTCCTGACACAAGCATGTTTCAACCCTGTAGTTGTTATTCTCCTTTCTTCTTACTCTACATTCCTTTCCTGCTTCATTCTCTGAAAGGATTTGAGAGTTGGGGGAAACAAGCTTGGGAGAGAGTAGACATTCCTCAGGAAATGAGGAAGGGGAGCATTCCTGGTACCAATGTGTGAACTATTCTGAGTACCCTTTCTATCCCAGTTTGCTTCTCCTCCCGCCCCCTCATCTCCATCGCCCTATTCATAGATATATACTGTATTCTGTCCGGCCATGCTCTTTCCCAGGTGTAACTATTTTTGCCCAGATCAGAAAATTCTTATTTTTGCCCGTGGTGCAATGCAACTATTTATATTGAAGAACATTAACTCCAAAGACAATGTGAGTTCAACTTCTACCTTTGATTCTTATTAAGTTGATAATCTCCATCAAGTAATTTAACCTCTTTGTGTCTCATTTACCCTAATCTGTAAAAGCCTCATCTGAAGCTAGAGACTTCTGCAGTCCCTTCTACCTTTAAATGTACTAATTTATGGTTTTTCTTCCATTATGAGCTCATCTGGATCTAACAACAAGTCAAGAGTGATGAATTAAAGAAAAAAAGTCTATTAAAATTGGCACGGTAGTAATCAGTATACTATTTTTTTTTCTTTTTTCTAATTAAATTTTATTACTTTTAATCAACAAAAAAAGCCTTTCCTCAATCCCAGTCCCTTTTGTCTAAACTGAAATAAAAGAAAAATAACAAAGCCATGGTGATAAACACTTACAAGTCAAGCAAAACAAATGTATGCATTGGCCATATCCAAATCTCTATCCATATTTAATCTGTATAATTATAACCATTTCTGTATTTCTATAATCTGTTAGGACAGCTAGGTGATACCATTGCGCACAGAGCATTAGGAAGATTGAGCTTTCTGGATTCAAACCTGGCCTCAAACATTTACTAACTGTGTGATCCTGGGCAAGTCATTTAACTCTATTTGCCTTAGTTTCCTCATCTATAAAATGAGCTGGAGAAAAAAAAATGTCCAACTACTCTAGCATCTTTGCCCCCCCCCAAAAAGAACAAAATAAAAACAAAACAAATCCAAAGGGGGTCATGAAGAATTGGATGTGATTGAACAAAGTATCTAATATAAAGATAAATATGTAAATAAAGATATTTATATGTAGATATAAATATGTATATATTTATATCTATAGCTACATCCATATTTGTTTTATTTATATATAAGGTGTATATGTGTGTATGTGTAACATTTTTGCATAATACTTATTTTGTGTATTATGTATTGTATATTATGTATGTGTGACATTTTTGTATAATACTTATTTAGTCAATAAACCACATCTACTATGTGCCAGATTGTGTACTAAGCATTTGGGGATATGTAAAGGTAAAAGACAACCTCTGCTGTCAAAGGAGCTGATGATCTAATGGGCAGAGATAAATAGCAAGCAAAGAAATATATTATATATATTGCGTATAATATATATTTAGACAACAAGTTACACCTACTATGTGCCTGGCAATGAGTTAAGCACTACAGATATAAGGAAAGGTAAAAGATAGTGTCTGCCCTTGAAGGAACCCAAAATCTATTGGGCAGAGCTAGAGAGCAAGTAAACAAGTTATTCTATATGTATAACATTTGTGTATGATATATATTTAGCCAATAAACTACACCTACTATGTGCTAGGCCAAACATGGGGCATATAAAGAAAGGTATACATTTCACAACTCTTAGACTGGCTAAGATGACAGGAAAAGATAAGGAAATGTTGGAGGGGATGTGGGAAAACTGAAACACTGATACATTGTTGGTGGAATTGTAAAATGATACAACCATTCTGGAGAACAATTTGAAATTATACCCAAAGGGATATAAAACTATGCATACACTTTTGATCCAATAGTCTCACTACTGGATCTGTGTCCCAAAGAGATAATAAAAAAGGAAAAGGGACCCAGATGAGATGTGCAAAAATATTTGTAGAAGTTCTTTTCGTAGGGGCAAGTGATGGAAATTTAGTGGATATTCATCAGTTGGGAAATGGCTGAACAAATTATGGTATATGAAAGTGATGGAATATTGTTGTTCTATAAGAAATGATGAACAGGCTGATTTCAGAAAAGCCGAAAAAAAACCTACATGAAATGATGCTGAATGAAGAGCAGAACCAGGAGAACACCGTATAACAACAAGATTATGTGATTATCAAATTTGATAGACTTGGCTCTTCTCAACTATTTGATGATTTAAGGCAGTTCCCATAACCATGGGGAAAATGTCAATCGCATTCCGAGAGAGACAATTTTGGAGATTGATTGTGGATTGATGCATAGCGTTTTTACCTTTTTGATTGTTTTCTTTCTTGTGTTTTTTTTTTTTTTTTGGTCTGATTTTTTTTTTCGCACAACATGACAAAAATAGAAATACATTTAAAAGAATTGCACATGTTTAATTTATATCTATTGCTTATTTTCTTGGGGAGGGAGAGGTAAAGAAGGGAGGGAGAAAAATTTAGAATACAAAAATGAATTTTGATAACTATCTTTATATGTTAGAAAAATAAAATACTATTTAAAAGAAAGGTATAAGAAATGGTTATAAATAAGCTATATATGAGGGGGAAATAATAATAATTAATAAGAGGCATTAGAATTAAGAGGCATTGATGAGAAAGACTTTCTGTAGAAAATTGAATTTTAGATGGGACTTGATGGAAGACAGGAAGTAGGGCAGAGGAAGGAGAGAATTTCAAAAATGAAGGACAGTCAAATAAAATTTGTGGATCTAAGGAATGGATTCTTGTTGAGGAACAGGTAGAGATGAATGTCATTTAATCAAAGAGTACATGAGGAAGGTATGAGGTGTAAGAAGAAGGGAAAGGAAAGAAGAGAGTTAAGTTATGAAGGGCTCAGATCTCCAGAGGATTTTGTTCCTGGAAATTTTAGGGAGCTACTGGACTATGCTGAATGATGCAGGCAGGGCATGAAACATAAAGTTATGTCACACCATTACACATGTTGGATAGAGAGTCAACTTTGAAACAAGAAGACTTGGGTTAGAAACTGTTTTTGCCTTTTTATGTATTTATATAAAATAAGAACTTGATAAATGCTTGTTGACAGATTGATTTTGAACAATCTGAACAATTTGAACAATACATGTGTCCAATACTAAATTCCAGCAATGACCTCCATCCTATTAAGTGTCTAGGATACATCTGTGTTTTTATTTCCCATCTCATGTTAACTTTGAAGTTCTCTTTTATATTACTATCTGATGCATAATAGACACTTAAATGTTTATAGACTGATTATTCTATAAATAAAAATAGCTGAGGTTTTACGTATTTCTTCTACATTCTTCCCTAATATTTTATCATATGAATTATTATTCATTTCTTTTTGCTTTTTATCTCTGACTTTTCAGGTACTGGCATGTCCAGAATATAAGACTGAGTATGTTGAAGGAATATATTCATTCGATCAATCAGCAAATTGTTAAGAACCTATTAAGTGCCAGGAATTGTGAAGAAAGGAAATTTGGGACTTTGCCTTAAAAGAGTAGTTAGGTGATAAATGATATAATATAAAAAACCAGTTCTGGAGGACCTGAGTTCAAATTTCAGTTCAAGATTCAGACACTCACTAGCTGTGAACAAGTCACTTAACCTTGTTTCCTTATGTGTAAAAAGAACTGCAGGAGAAAATGGTATACTTCCAGTATCTTTACCAAAAAATAGAAAGACCTAAATGGGGTTGCAGAGAATAGAACATGACTGAATTGACTCAACAAAGTGGAAGCTATTGTAAAGGGATGGAAAGAGAAGACAGAATAATGGGATGTGCACGGTAAGATGAGGCTAATCCAAAAAGTCTTTGTACTATCTACCTACAATTTCCCATCTTGATGGATGCTATCAGTCTTTTTTGAAAATTGCTTGTTTATATAGAGAATTAACTCTAATTTATAAAAAATCAAGCCATTCCAGCCCTTTTTGTAGTGGCTAGAAACTGGAAAATGAATGGATGTCCATCAGTTGGAGAATGGCTGAATAAATTGTGGTATATGAAAATTATGGAATATTACTGTTCTGTAAGAAATGACCAACAGGATGATTTCAGAAAGGCCTGGAGAGACTTACACGAACTGATGCTGAGTGAAATGAGCAGGACCAGGAGATCATTATATACTTCAACAACAATACTAGATGATGACCAGTTCTGATGGATCAGGCCATCCTCAGCAACGAGATCAACCAAATCATTTCTAATGGAGCAGTAATGAACTGAACTAGCTATACCAGAAAAGAACTCTGGGAGATGACTAAAAACCATTACATTGAATTCCCAATCCCTATATTTATGCACACCTGCATTTTTGATTTCCTTCACAAGCTAATTGTACAATAATTCAGAGTCTGATTCTTTTTGTACAGCAAAATAATGTTTTGATCATGTATACTTATTATGTATCTAAGTTATATTTTAATATATTTAACATCTACTGGTCATCCTGCCATTTAGGGAGGGTGGGGTAATTGTGAAAAATTGGAACAAGAGGTTTGGCAATTGTTAATGCTGTAAAGTTACCCATGTATATATCCTGTAAATAAAAGGCTATTAAATGAAAAAAAAATTTAAAAAAAATCAAGCCATTCTCCAATTGAAAATGGTCAAAGGATATGAACAGACAATTCTCAGATGAAGAAATTGAAACTATTTCTAGTCATATGAAAAGATGCTCCAAGTCATTATTAATCAGAGAAATGCAAATTAAGACAACTCTAAGATACCACTACACACCTGTCAGATTGGCTAAGATGACAGGAAAAATAATGATGATTGTTGAGGGATGCGGAAATCTGGGACATTGATGCATTGTTGGTGGAGTTGTGAAGAATCCAACCATTTTGGAGAGTAGTTTGGAACTATGCTCAAAAAGTTATCAAACTGTGCATACCCTTTGATCCAGCAGTGTTACTACTGGGATTATATCCCAAAGAGATTATAAAGAAGGAAAGGGACCTGTATGTGCACGAATGTTTGTGGCAGCCCTTTTGTAGTGGCTAAAACTGGAAACTGAATGGATGTCCATCAGTTGGAGAATGGCTGAATAAATTGTGGTATATGAATATTATGGAATATTACTGTTCTGTAAGAAATGACCAACAGGATGATTTCAGAAAGGCCTGAGAGACTTAACGAACTGATGCTGAGTGAAATGAGCAGGACCAGGAGATCATTATATACTTCAACAATAATACTATATGATGACCAGTTCTGATGGACCAGGCCATCCTCAGCAACGAGATCAACCAAATCATTTCCAATGGAGCAGTAATGAACTGAACTGCACACCCAGAGAAAGAACTCTGGGAGATGACTAAAAACCATTACATTGAATTCCAATCCCTGTATTTATGCCCACCTGCATTTTGATTTCCTTCACAAGCTAATTGTACAATAATTCAGAGTCTGATTCTTTTGTACAGCAAAATAACGTTTTGGTCAGGTATACTTATTGTGTATCTAATTTATATTTTAATGTATTTAACATCTACTGGTCATCCTGCCATCTAGGGAGGGGTGGGGGGTAAGAGGTGAAAAATTGGAACAAGAGGTTTGGCAATTGTTAATGCTGTAAAGTTACCCATGCATATATCCTGTAAATAAAAGGCTATTAAATTAAAAAAAAAAAAGAGAGAATGGATTTAGTCTCTAGTCAGTTTTATGTCCAAGGAAATCAACATGTGATCGATAACTGCACCATGAAGTACAGTAATCAATTAAAAGGCGTTAAAATGGTAGGGGGAAAAAGGGGTCCTCACTTATTTATGGGAATGTTTCTGTGGAATGTTTTATTTTAAAATGAAAAATAATTTGTTCATTTGTGCCTATTCAACAATATAATTATTTGTGTATAAGGACAGTGTATATGTGTGTGTGTATGTGTGTATAGACAGATAGTGCATGTGTATATATATATATATATATATATTATATATACATATCTCCCACATATATCATTCAATATATCTATGTATACATAGATATATAGATCTAGATCTAAATATGTGTGTGTCTAAATATTTATTCTACTTTATATCATGCCATAAATGCAAAATGGTTTAAACATAATTGTGAAACTAGAATGTCATTGATTAGTTTTTTTGTTCTCATGCTTCAAATGCCTGGAGGCTGTGTCTGTTTTCTAAAGTATTTATTATTTTTTTCCAAAAAAATATAGTTTTTTTGAAGGAACCATGATTTTTATGATCTGAAAAAAATTAAAATATCCATTCATTTTAGTAGTATTCAATACATATTATATTTGTACTGAAAGATTCTTTATTGAACAAATAAAAAAATCATAATAAAAAAAAAAAAAGAAAATTGCTTGTTTCTGGGTAGCTAGATGGTACAGTGGATAGAATACCAACCCTGAAGTCAGAAAAACCTGAGTTTAAATCTGACCTCAGATAATTAACACTAGCTGTGTGGCCTTGAGTATGTCACTTAACCCCAATTGCCTCACAAAAAAAAAAAAAAAAGAAAGAAAAAAAATTGATTGTTTCAAGTCCCAGGTAAACTTTTACCTTTATCAAAAAATCTCTCCTGGGTTCCTTAATATCAGTGCTCTCTCTCCATCTTTCAGATTATCTCTACTTCATCTTGTTTGTAGATAGTTGTTTACAAGTGTTCCCTATTAATCTGTAAGTTCTTTGAGAACAGGAACAAGGGTCTTTGAGGAAGAAAATGCCTTTTTTTTTTCACATAGCATAGTATCTGGTACATAGTGGGTGCTTCATAAATGCTTATTATCTTGTCCTTCATGAGTGGAATTCGTGCCTATAGTAGTATTGCTTTGTTATCTTAAATTGCTCTGTGTGTATTGAACATTATTATGCTTAAAAAAAAGGAGCATGGAGATTCTATAAATACACTAACCATCATTTCACCAACTGCTTATTTCCCCACTTCATTAGAGAAGAAAAGTACCCCATTCATAGACGATTTCGTTTCTCTTTCCACAAAGTTGATTTTTAAAGTACTGATCATGTTGCCATGAGAAGTCATTTCAGAAAATTAAATGAAAAAAAAACTATATAATACATTATCTAAATGCAAGAATCCTAGCAGACTCTGCAGAAAATCCACATTCAATTGTTCAGGATGATTTCAATTGAGAATTAGTCTCAATTTTGTTCAGGGTAGAGAAAACAGCATTTCTTTATGAACTAAGATCATGGTTTCTGGTCCGATATTTTCCACTAGCTAGCTGTGTTACTTTAAAGGAGTTCCTTTATGTCTCTGAACTGAAATTCTCCTCATCAGGAAAATAATGAAGCTGTACTGTTTAGATCATTTCTAAGTCCATTTAAACTTTCACATTCCATCTTTCATCTAGTTTCTTTTTTTCTTATAGATGCCAACTTTTTGCTTATTTTCACATCATCCCATTTCCTCTAAGTCACACTCCAAAAAGTCAATTTTACTTTCTCAGCTCTTGTCATTGGGTCATTGAAGAAGGAAGTTAATGTATTCAGTTTCATAGAAAAATAAGAAAAATCAATAAAAAATAGAGGTTCAGATAGATGAGCTTAATAATATGCATAGTTATTCTCCTCTGAGCCCCACTGTTATTGTGGCCTTGCTTAACTTCATCAGCAAAGCAGGACCTGAGCCAAGTTCTTCATAGAACTCCAGTGAGGACTGGAATGGTTCAGGAAGTTGTTCTGACAATTGAATAGATGACCCTTCCAGCTGAATTAAAAGACCCAGCATGATACCCAGGCCATCATAGAAATGGAAATGCTATTACTGCCTATGGAATGTAATCTGTAGATCCTGCCCAATGTCTTTTAATTCAAAGCTTTAGACTTTTACTTTTTTAAAAAAATTAAAATTTTTTAGTCATAAAATCTTTCAAGGCTCTAGGAAATGATCTTAAACCAAAAGTTGTAGACATGGTTCCAACTTGCATTCATCAAGGGAGTTTTCTCACTTGGGAGTTTCTTATGGCAATGAAATTATTGATCCAGTCTACATTCCCATCACTATTTGATTTCTCACATAAAGTATTTGTGGACTTTGGTGTGTGATTTGATCCTCATGACCACATTTTTTTTTATTCATTAACTGTCCCACAATACCAAATGGATTTGGTATCCTCAATTTTTTTCTAATTTAATTGCTATATAGAGTTGTATACATATTAGAAAAATAATAGTTAAAAGCACAGATTACTCATACTTAACAAACCCATGCAAGTCATTGTATTCCATGGGATCATTGCAGGATCATAGATTTAGGGCTAAAAGGGATCTTACAGGTCATCAACTCCAATGCCTTTATTTGATGCAGGAGGAAACTGAGGTACAAAGCAGTTGACTTGCCCAGAGTTACACAGCTAGTGTCCAATATAACATTTTTAACCCAAGTCATACTTGGGACAGCTAGATGGTACCATAAGTGCACAGGGTGCTGAGTATTGAGTCATGAAGACTCATCTTCCTGAGTTCAAATATGACCTCGATTTCTTTCTAACTGTGTGACCCTGAGCAAGCCACTTAATCCCTATTTGCCTCAGTTTCCTCATCTGTAAAATGAGCCAAGGAAAGAAATGGCAAACCACTCCAGTGTATTTGCCAAGAAAACCCCAAATGGGGTCATGGAAAGTTGAACATGACTAAAAATACTGAATATATACTGACTCTGTATGTCTAGCAAGTTGCCACAATATCACTTGCAACACTCCCTATATGGTGCCCATAATAATAATACCCCTACTTGGCAGAACTAAGGTTCATCAAGTTTAATGCCTTCAAATAACTTGTAAAATAATTAAGATTCAAATTCAGGCTCTCTGAATCTGAATCTCTCAGAATCTCTGAATCTGAAAAAGCAAACCCATGCTCTTTCCATTAGCATTATACTTTACAAAGCCTTTTTCTCAAAATAACCCAGCAAACCCAAGTCTTGAAAATATTATCTTAGTCATATTATGGATGAGGAAACTGAGGCCTTTTGTTTTTCTAAGGTCTCATAGTAAATAATAAAATGAGATTTCTTTCTTCATGAATAATGTTCTTTCCACTAACCTTCTCTGAATCCAAAATGGAAACATAATTTATGTGTAATAACTGACATGTGGTATGAGAAGAAACTTTGGAAAAAAAATTTGATGGATGCAATGATCTACCTTAAATAATGCTATGGAGATATAGTCATGTCAAGGATAGTAAGTCTGTTTTCTAGAGTAAAAAACTGCCTTTCAGGTGATTTTTTTTTCTTGTTATTCAATTGTAAAAGCAGTATGTCATGGTGGCTAGAGAGAGAGAGCATTAAAACTAGGGAGAGTTGTGTTTGAGTGTTGCTACTTACCCTTAATGGCTATGTGTGCCTGGGGAAGTCTATTATTCCAAATTGTAGAGAAAGTGTTGACTTGTATTGGTAGAGGAAATTTCCTCACCCAGAGTTTTTTTTTAAGACCAATGAACTCTTAGCTATAGCTCCCCTCCCTATTCTGTTCAGCTGAAGGAACTTTTGACCTAATTTAAGACACCAATGGCTCATCTCATTGATAGAGACACTTTATTTTGTGTGAATCTTGCTCATATTCTCCCATAAAATCTCCTTAGGACATTTACCAAATATTCTGAGAGCCTGAAAAGAGGATTAGCTCTAGAATCAAGTGAAATGGGTTCAAATCCCTTCTTGTCTGTGTGATTTTGGGTATTTAACTTTCCAGGGCTTCATTCTCATCATCTGTTCAACAGGGAGTTTCAAGTCTGTTTTGAATCTATGACTTCTTTTTAACTCTTTATCATATGTATAATATAGCTTGATTTATTACATATATATTATATATACTTATATGTTACATTTATATTATATAGAGCTTGATTTATTATATATAACTTGATTTATTATTTGTATTTAGCTTGATTTATTTTATATTAATATGTCTAGCTTGATTTATTATTATTTGTTTTTAATAGCTTTTTATTTTACCAAATACATGTAAAGATAGTTTTCAACATTCATTTTTGCAAAACTTTGTGTTACAACTTTTTCTCCCTCTCTCTCCTCCTCCCATTTCCCTTATACAGCAAGCAATCTAATATAGGTTAAACATATGCAGTTCTTATAAACATATTTCCATATTTGTCATGTTGTGCAAGAAAAATCAGATTAAAAGATGAAAGAAAAAACAACATGAGAATAAAAAGCAAAACAAACAACAACAAATTAAGGTGAAAATACTATGCTTGGATTCACATTCTGGATGTCAGTCTCTGGAGGCGAATAGTTCTTTTTATCTCAAATCTACTGGAATTGGCCTGAATCACCTTGTTGAAAAGAGCCAGGTTCTATCACAATGGATCATCATGTTATTGCTGTATACAATATTTTCTTGATTGAATCTATGATTTCTTGACAATGTGTGGATGCAAATAAACTATCTATCAGTTACTGTGTAGTCTCACCATGTAACCAGCCTAACTTATTCTTCAAATGTCTCTGACGATATTATATAACTTTTACAGAATTCATGTCTACCTGGTAAAGAGCATTCCTATCCTCTCCACCCTCGCCTAACCTAGACTGAATTTTTTACATTGTTTCTGGAAACCTTCTCAAGTCCAGAGCTTTTAGAGGGCATATAATCAGGGATGTTCTGGTAAATGTTTAACAATTAGCTCTCTCTCTACGGAAAAAAATGTAAGCAGGATATACTTTTAAGTTTAATCTTCATTATTCACATTTTCTCCATCACTTTCTTGGATTTTGTTGTTGTTGTTGCTAGGTAATTAGGGTTAAGGGACTTGCTGGAGGTTACACAGTTAGGGAGTGTTAAATATCTGAGGACAGGTTTGAATTCGGGTACTCCTAACTCCAAGGCTGATGCTCTGTCCCCTGTACCATCTATCTGCCTACATCTTAAGTATAGTCAATCAATAGAACAATAAATCAAGCCCTGATTTGCAGCAGGAACTTTTTTGTTTGTTCAGGTTTGGGGATATTTTGGTTTTAGGTTTTTTTTTCCCCAAAGTAATTGGGTTTAAGTGACTTGCCCAGAGTCACACAACTAGGAAGTATTAGATGTCTGAGACTGGATTTGAACTCAGGTCCTCTCTAGCCACTGTGCCATTTATTTGCCCCTTTAGCCAGGATTTTTAATCCACCTTGAGTTCCTGTAGGTCCCAGACACAATCCTGTCTCTTATAAAAAGTTTTTCTCAATTCCTCTTAAATCTAGTACCTTCCTTTTGTTAATTATTGCCTATTTATCCTGAATGTAATTTGCTTCATATATATTGTTGTCTCCCTCATTATATGGTAAGCTCCTTGAGGGCTTTTGCTTCTTTTTGTATTCCCAGTGCCTAACACTGAACATAATAAATGCTTAATAAATGTTTATTGGTTGCTTAATTCCTAGGTATAAGTTTTTATACTGAATATTTAACAATTGACTTTAGTGAGCTGGTTTAAACTGGCTCCATCACACTCCCTTTTAAAAGTATAGGAACTAGTCTATTGAATAGTGAGAAAGAGTGACTGGGTAGAACAGTAGTTAGAATGCTGGTCCTAGATTCAGGAAGACTCAGCTACATGAGTTCAAATATGGCTCCAAATACTTATTAGCTGTGTGACCTTGGGCAAGTCATTTAACCTTATTTGCCTCCGTTTCCTTATTTGTCAAATGAGCAGGGAAAGAAATAGCAAACCACTCTGGAGTGGTTGGTTTCTTGCCAAGAAAGCCCCAAATGGGGTCATGAGAAGTTGGACATGACTGAAGTGACTCAACAACAAAAATTTTCCGAACAACTCTAATTAGCAACTAGACTGAAAAAAAAAAAAAAAAAAAGAACACCAAACAAAAACAATCTATTAATGTAGAATAGCATCTCCTCTGAGTCCCAGAAATCTGCAGTGAGAAATAAGAAATGAAATGACTTGTACAAACTCACAAAGCCTGTGTATATCTGTATGTAGGACTTAAAACCAAGTCTTTCCGGCTTTGAGACCAGCTCTCTATCTCTTAATCTAAATTGCCTCTCGGTGGTTATAGATAATGTATATAGATGAGGGACTTTATCCACTTTTTTCACCCTAAGGATTGCCAGATTTTTTTTTTACATTCTCTTGCTATTCCTTAAAGTGCCATGTGACATATTTTAACCTTTTTATTAAAAAAAAAAATGGAAAGGAGTTCAGATTAATTTGGTTTTGATACTTCTGTAACATCATTGGCAGTAATGGTGTCATCCTGGGGTCTCACTAAGTTAGGCTGGGAATTGCTCATATTAACTTTTATGATATAAAAAAAATATGGTGTACTTATCAAGAATTTATGGATCATGAATCCTCCTTCTGTCTTCTGATCGAGTTTGCATTTTTCTCTAGCTCTGTCATGTTTAATTGGCCAGAATTTTTGAGTGATATATGGTAAAGATGTTTTGTGAGATTTCATAGCAACACCTCTCAATTAGTAAAGGATTTAAGCTGAAAGATAACATCTAGGAAGAAAACAGACATAGAATTTGAGGAGAGGGGAGGTATTTAAAGGCTTGGCCCAGTAGGAGTTCTGTCACACATTGTTTATCCATATATGATAGGGTTAATATATAGGGCCACGGATAATGAGTGTTATATGGCCAAATAATGGTAGCCTGAGGCAAGAGAAACAAGAAGTTGACGTCCTGACATTTATTTTGAAAATAGCTGAACATTTTTCACTCCCATTTGTCAGTTGTTCTGACAAAGAGTTGTCTGTTTTCCTCCTAGAATGACATTCTTCTCCACATGACATCATCTAGGATTCACCTTAGAACACTTTGAAAAATGAAGACCTTACACAGATAGCCCTTTGTCAGCTCTGTAACTTTGGGGAAGATGTCGAGTTCTACAATGGAATTTAGGATAAGCAGAGCTCCCCATTTCTGTGCAAGAATAAACATAATTGAGGGATGAAAGATATCTTTTCAAGATGGCATCTGTGGAGAATGATAGCCAGAAAAATAAACTGAAAATTGAAAAATTAAAATGAGAATGTTGAAAAAAATTTTTTATTGTTTTTACTGCTTTTCTTTTTCATGATTAAATGTCTGAATGTAGTCATTATATAGGATCATTCCTCTGGTTGTTCTTTATTCAACCATAGGTTTGATTGATATTTAGAGTTGCCCTATCAGTTAAAAGCATGGAATTTATGAAAATACCTCTAACCTTCACTAGAAGTTCATGTTTTAAGAATAATTTGAGAGTGAATATATTAAAATGCAAAAAGAATCCATGGATTTATCTCCCTCCTTTTTGGAGTTCCTCGGTCTCATTAAACTGTAAGTTCCTTGAGGGCAGGCACTATCTTGCTTGTTTATATTTGTACTCCTCAGTGCTTAGCGTAGTACCCACCACATCATAGGCAAATAACAAATGTTTACTGATTAGTTGATTTGAATAAAAATTGAATTGATTGAAAAAATTCCCTCTGCAATATTTCCAAGAAATGGTCACTTAGCTTTTCCTTAAAGACCTCAAGAAATGGGCAGTGGTTACATTTTAGGATGCCACTGATTGTTAAAAAGTACTTCACTTGGAGATCACTTGGAGGGCTCAAATTATTACTCAATTACTAGTTGTGTGACTTTGAGCAAGTTATTTAACCTATCTGCCTCAGTTTCCTCACTTGGTCAACAAGCATCTATTAAGTACTTATTATGTTCCAGGGGTATCTAGGTGGATCTGAAGTCAGAAAGACCAGAGTTCAGATTTGACTTCAGACAGCTGGGCAAGTCACTTAATCACTGCCTGCATAAAACTGGAGAAGGAAATTTAGTATCTTTGCCAAGAAAACCCTACACACAGTATCGTCCATAGGGTCACAGAGAGTCAGACATGATTAATTGACCAATGATAAGTGTCACACCATCTACTAAACATGCAGAGAAAGGCAAAAATACATTCCCAGTCTTCAAGAAGCTTACATTCTAATGGGGAAGATAAGATACAATTAGATAACATCTAAGATACATACTGAATAGATAGAAAGTAATTTCAGATGCCAGATACTACATAGGTAGGTATGGAGGTGGGTGAGATTGAAGGGATTGACCTTCAAAAGGTGAAAAATGGAGCTGAATGTTGAAGAAACTACATGGTAAGAAGTACATTTATATTACTTATCTTAATAGATTGTTGTAAGAAAAGTGCTTTCTAAAGCTAAGCTTTAAGAAAAAACAATGTGGTGACATTATTTTTCAAAATATCAAATCTGTATTGTAGGTCCAGTGTTTCTTGGACAATCAAATGATAATAATAAAAAAAATTATTAGCTTGGAAGCTATTAGTTTTTTTTTAAGGCCATATAAACAAAGCACCAGCTATGAAAGGCCCTTCTAAGCTGAAAATACTTGGAGTAACATACTGGTACTGGGAACTGTATGTCTCTTGTCCAAGGATCAATTTACCATAGGTTCAGAGATGCTAATCCCAGGACCAATTGTAGACTGATGGATTTTCTTTTTTTAGTCACAGCAACTGTGTGAGATGCATTAAGGTACAAAAGGGTTGTGAGCTTCATTGGTAGAGACAATGTTCAGATTGAAGAAACTATAGATCTTTCACATACTAATGTACTTTTGCCTTAGAAGAGTGAAATGTTTTGTGGATTGTGGATGAGAAAATCTCATTATGTCTTTGGGTTTTGATTTGTTAGGTATTTGGGGGTAAAAAGGGAGTTTTCTTAGGTAGACATTAAAGATAATTCTTTTTAAATCACAGTTTTACATTTTATAATTATAGTTTATTTTTTAAAATATGTATAATCATAGTTTTAAATGAATCCCACATTTAAGGTTATGTATATATGACATATCAATGTTACATATAGAGGAAAATTCTGAATAATAACCATCAAAGTCACTTCATGAAGAGTTATAGCTAATTTCGATTATTTTTTATCTTTAATTTTTATTACTATCTTTAATTTTAATGTTAACTTAAGAAATTAAGGAGATATTAAAACAAAAGTTAGCAATAAAATATCCTTCCCTCCTTTCACTCAGAAACCATCCTTTGTAATAAAGAATAAAAAAAAAGGGGGAGGAGGGATCAACTCAAAGAAAGTAGCTAATCCATCAGTCATGTCTGACAGTTTAGGTGATGTTCCATGGCCATTGAGCCCATTCTCCGTGAAGAGAAGGATGTGCATATTATCTAAATTATACTTTTTACATGATTTTCAATTTCATTTGATTGTTAATAATAACATATTTACATGGCACTTATTATGTGCCAATACAATGATTATCTTATTTGATTCTCACAAAAACCTGGGGAGATAAGTGTTATTATATTCCCACTTTACAGATGAGGAAAAAGTGGCAAGCAGAAGTTATTTGTCTAAGGTCACACAGCTGGGAAATGTTTAAGGCTGGATTTGAACTCAGATCTTCCTGTCTCCAGACCCAATACTCTATCGACTGCTACTTCATCACTGTTGTTTATTTGATTTATAATTATAACATTGTGATGTGCTTACTGTATTCTCCCAGAACATAGAAGTCACTGAATCAATACTTACTGACTTAATAAGTTATTTAAAAAAAATAAAGTAAGCTATCCATTAAGGGGAGAAAGAGTAAACAAATGGAGTGAATATGCTGAAATAACACTGTAATATAAAAAATGATAACTATGAGGACTCCAGAGAAATACAAAAAGATTTAGATGAGCTGCTGTAAGTGGCAGAGCCAAGTGAGTAACATGCACAATATAATATTATTATAAATGGAAAGAGCAAAATGACATAATAGAATTAAATTACATGTAGTGTAATTATAATTACCAAATTTGTCCCCTTCCAAAGATGGAAAAGTATATCTCCCTCTCTTCTTTGCAGACATGGGGGATTATTGGTATGTAACTATATATAAACTATCAGACTTAGTTGATTAGTTCCACTGCCTTATTTTTATTTTTTCCCCCTTTTCTTTCCTTGTTTGTTATTCTTTAGTAAAAGGGATAATTTGCTTGGTAGTAGAGGGCAAAAAAGTTTGAAAATTAAAGTGATTATAAAAACAAAATGTATCATAAATATTTTCAATTAAAAACTATTTAACTGTGTGACCCTGGGCAAGTCATTTAACCCCAATTGGCTTGGGGAAAAAAAAAGTCAATGACAATTGTATCTCTTCCCAAATTGACTTTGAGGGTCAATTATTCAGAAATTTCCTTTGTTGAAATGTCATATATCTTTACTGTCTGCCTTGAAAAAAAAATTATTCCCTATTTCTACCCCAGCAAAACTGTAAATAAACCAAAACTGCAATGAAATTTTATCTTTCAACCATCTGAAATGTTTTAGTCACCTATATCATGGGGAGAATGTTAACAGTGTTGCCTTCTGCAATGATGTCATCAAATCCTTAAAAAAAACAAAAAAACTCTACAAAGAATTGTCCTTGGAAACTATTAGGCAGTTAATTGGAAATTCCAAAGAAATGGTATTACATGATGAGGCAAGGACATTTTCAACTTCCTTAGGGAATGATTCTATTACCCTAAAAGAAAGTTTGGAATTGTCTCAAAAAATGGAGAATTGTTTCCCCAATGCTGGAAATTTGATTGCTATTTAAATTATTGAAAGAAATTTGGATGAGTGTGAGGAATATTTAACACCTACTCAAAATGTGTATAGTAGATATATGTGTTAATAAATACACACATATAAACATGGGTTGTATATGTAACATGTTATATAAAACAAATATATATGTGTATAAACACATATACATATATTAATGGTTGCATTTGAGTCATAAATAAATATTTATTTTAAAATACATTCTCTGTTTCTTTGCTTTTTTAAATGTCATTGCATATATGACAAGGGAGGAGATGGATCTTAGTGGAGATCTGACAGGACTAGGAGACATGAATAACAAGTTCAAATCCCAGTTATAAAATCAATTTAATATAGATTACACTTGTGAATCATATAAAACAATTCTATAGTAGTTATGTTGTAAAAGAAGATACAGACAAGGATACTAGATTTTAAATCATGGATCATACATAATAACTTTAAAATTAGATTTTAGGTCATTAGATTAAAGAGTTGAGGTGATTTATGGGTAGTGAGTCTCTGAGTTGGGATTCAAACCTGTGTCCTTTGGTTCCAAATCCAACATTTCATTCATCCATTTATCTATCTATCTATCTATCTATTTATTTTGGTAAAGACTGTATTGAAACTTGGGATGACTCTTTACTGCCATAAGGCATTCCTACGAACATGGGTTCAAATCCTAGTTCTGCCACTTAGTTTCTTGTATATAAAATGAGAATTTTGAAATAAGTGGTCTCAATGTTGCCTTCTATCTCTAGTATTAATCACTAACATTTAGATAGTGTTTCAAGGTTTGCAAAGCACTTTGTAAATATCTTTAGGACTATTATGGCCATTTTATAGATAATGGAACTAAGCAGAGGTTAAATGACTTCTCCAAGATCATTCAGTTTTTAAGTGTCTGAGATTGGGCAAACTCTAGCCACTGTACTCCCAATTGGTCCAAGTCTGTGACATTTTGATCTTGAAGCAAGGGAATATTTAATCAAGTAGGGGAACAATCAAAATTTATCTAGACAAATGTCTTAACGTAAAGTACTATTTTCAGGTTTAAAAAGAACCTAGACTCTGACCTGCATCTGAAAATGATTTAACTCAAAGTGGATGAAGCTTTGGTCCTGAAGTCACTTTGTGGCCCTGGGCAAGTCACTTAATCAGTAAAATGAACTGGAGAAAGAAATAGAAAACCACTCCAGTATCTTTGCCCAGAAAAATATCAAATGGGATTATAAAGTTGGACACAATAAAAAAAAAAAAAACATTTTATGACATTTTTCAGATGTTGAGTACCATTTTTCTAACACAATTAAAGAAAGCAAGAACATAATTGAGCAAACTGAGCTTTTTTGAGCAAAAAGCACTATCTATGGAATCAAGGGAAATGGGTTCAAATCCTACCTCTGACACTATCTCTGAAATTTTGGACATCATATAAATCTCAAAGCCCCAAGTTCCTCATCTGTAAGATGTAGGGGTTTAGTTAGATGTCTTCCATATTTAAACTGGATAATCATAGTTCCAAAGTGTAAAAAAGTAGAGCTTTGCTAAAAGTAACCTCAGAGGCCATATAATTCAACTCCCTTACTTTAATTACTTAATTTATCTAATTTTCCATTGAGTTACCATCTATCTTTCTCTTTCCCATTTACTCCCTAGCTAAAACAGACAAAAAACAAAAACAAAAGGACAAGACAAATATCCATTTTAATCAAACCAATTTCCATGTTAGCCATACCCCCAAAAGTTTGTACTATCATACGTTTTATGTCTGTCACCTTTCTGTGAGGGGATGGGAAGCATTCTCCATCTCCATGATTCTCTAAAATCATGTCAATACTGTCCATTCTTTCTCATTTTTTCCATTTTATAGATGAGGAGAGAATAAGTTTCAATGAGATTAAATTAATTTGTGATGATATGATCCCCATGTTTCACACCTATGGTCAATAATGTGAAAACCTCAACTTTGCACTTCAGACTTTTTTTTAAAGTTTTTCCCCCCTCAACAGTGTTTTATTTTTCCAAATACATATAAAGATAGTTTTCAACATTTTGTAAGACTCTATGTTCCAATTTTTCTCCCTCCCTTTCTTTCCTCCTTCCTCTCTAAGACAGCAAACAATCTGATAAAGATTAAACATATACAATCCTATTAAACATATTTCCATATTTGTCATTTGAAAAATCAAGCAAAAGGGAAAAAACATAAGAAAGTAAAAGCAAACAAAGGTAAAAATTCTATGCTTTGTACACATTCAGTCTCCAGAGTTCTTTCTCTGGATGCAGATGGCATTTTCCATCCTAAGTCTATTGGAATTCAGTCTTTATCTTTGCTGCATCACTAGGGTAATTCTTGCTTGGCAAAATGCACAGGAAAAAAAAAATAAACTGAAATATTTGGTATTTGTCTAAAGCAATTGAAGAATGTTCCAGATAACTACAGATGATATTTAAAGATACATTAGCCTGAAATATTTACATAATTTTGAAAAGAAAAATGGAAATGAAGGGTAGAATAACTTTTGTTGAACTATCTAGGTATTTGCTTTTTGTACCTCAACTCCCCTCCTTACTCTGAAGGTAGAAAATTGACCTTAGACACATTCCCCAATAACTCTATCCCTGATAATCATTAACAAATGTTACCTTAGCCTGACCCTTCCACTGGAGACCCACCATGAAATGAATGTTTTCTCTGACTTTGCCTTCATCATTATCACATCCTGCCTTAGGGCAGTTTTGTCCCTGGAAGAGAGGGCCTTTTTGTGCATGCATGTGTGCAAACTTGTTCTTTTGTGCATTTAAAATACAAACAATTTGCGTCAGGTTATACATTTTTCCGATGTCTGGCACTACCATAAGTTTCTTAGGACTTTTCTGGCCATTCTTGTCTCTCCTGTTCCCCTCAACCACTCAACTTAACAACCTCCCACACAAACTCAAGTAGCTTAATTAATTAGCAATAATTTTCTACACCTTTCTGTAATGTTGTCCTTTTCCCCATTCCCACCACGTATCTTTTGTATGTATATATGTACAGGTGTAATGACATATACACAAACATACATGTATCTGTATTATGTATTTCATATGTATACATTTCTACATGTCTTAGATTTTTTTTTTTTAACCAAAGACAATTGGTACCTGCTTTGCAATATATAGGTTCAGAGACTTGTCTGAGACACCAAGAGGTCAAGATCTTGCTCATGAAAATGCAGCCATCAGTATGTCAGAAGTAGTCCTCTAACCCAAGGCTTCCTGCTAACAAGACCTGCCTTCTCTACTAAATCATTCAAGATGAATGTTCCTGACTCAGGGCTTTCAACTGGCCATTCCATTGCTCAAACATTGTAAATAACTTCCCATCACCTATAGGATAAAGGCCAAAGGTCAATGAGTTTGACATTCAGATTAATGCCATATTAATTCTGATATTATTTTCTTTCCATGTCAATCAATAAATGAATATTTATTAAGTACCAATTATGTATCAACCACGGTTGTAGGTGCTGAGAATATAGAGAAGAAAGCAATCTCTATTCCCACTATATCTTTCAATTTTCTTCTATACAATCCCTCTATTTCAACAAGGTTGATAGATGGTCACATTTTCCCTTAAATGGATCAATCGCCAGTGCTAGACATATTTTTTAAGGAGGTCAGAGACATAAAGAAAAATTTCACGTATACCAATATATTTACTGGTAGCACTTTTTGGTGCCTGTAAATAATTGAAAATAAACTACTCATCATTTGGGGAATTCCTAAAAAAAAAACCTATTGCACATGAATATAATAAAATGCTAATATGCTATAAAATTGATGAATATGAAAAATACAGAGATACAGGAAGATTTATGTGAACTGATACAAAGAGAAATGAGTAGAACTAGGGATACAATAAACACATTGATTACCACATTGTAAATGGAAAGAACATAAAAAATGGAAATTGAATGCTATGTAATTAAAATGACCAAACCTCTGAAGGAGAGCTGAGAAAATGCATCTCCTTTCTTTCTTTGCAGAAATGGGGGATTATGAGTGTGAAACAAAGTACAGAACTTCAGACTCAGTTGATTTATTGGTTAATTTTGTTGAACTTCTCCACCCCACTGTCTTTTTAAATTCTTTGCTATGTTGATGCGGTCTTTGAGAGAAAAATTTGGGAGGTGATATTTAAAAATTAGATTAATAATTTTTGTAACACAAAATATTTCTCTTTTATTAACCCCCAAATTGTCTCTTTGTAATTCTTACCTATTTCATTTTTCACCCCTATTAACTCTATCCATAGCAGTCAATTAGAACAAGCCTCTCTTGCCCAAGAAAACCATTCAAAACCAAAGGCATCTTTTGTATATGGCTAAGTCTTTGCTAGGCTACATCCAAATGATCTTTATATGGGGTACACTTGAGGTCCATTTTGGTTGTTGTCTTCTATACGTTCTCTATCTTATCAATGACCTTCTTAAAATGTGGTGCCCAGGAATGAAACTCCCTATACCAAGTGGAGTCTGACCAAGACACATAACAAATGGATTTACCTTTTCCCACAACAAAACAATAGGCCAAAGGTAACCTTGGGATCTAATTGTTATTTTACCAGGAAATGATGAAGGTCTTGAAAAGGGAGGAGGGATTTCTCTCAAAATGTAAATATTCTAAATGAATTTACATGTCTCTTTTAAGCTGGGTAATGAAGCATTCAATGGACTTTCAGGGAAACAACTTCAAAGGCATGACTTTTAAACATTAGCAAATATTGACGTGAGCTGAAGCTGTAGAGTCAAGGTTACAATGGCTTTCTGGTGGCCAATCTACCCATTCTGAGGGCTTAGGAAATGAAAACTCATACCAGACAATTTTATAGCCATCATAATGTCATTAAGCTGTAAACTCCTATATGACAGATCCTAAAGCTTTCATTTCTTAATGGTAGCAGAAAGGCTGTGTATAGGGGTGTATAGCTGACCTCAGGGCCATGAACACCCGGATTTCAAAAATTGGTCCTATGACTCTATTTACTTTAACTTATTTAAAATTAAAGAAGGTACCGATCTGTATTGGTGAAGACATAAGTATCCCAGAAACCAAATGTCTGAATTGTGAGTCCAACTTGCTAAAGACCACACATATTTTTTATTTTTGCCAAAGTATGAAATCCCAGCTCAAAGAATTGTAGCCCCTTAAAGTTGCCAGAGGTCACCAGGACATAGATTTTCATAGGATCACAGATCTAGACTTCCAGGGGACATGAAGTTGGACATGCAGTCCAACCCCATCATTCTACAGTTGAGGAAGCTCACCTTAGGTTACTTGAGTGGTAAGTAGAAGAGCCACAGTGTGAATTCAGGGTTTATTATTCCAAGGTTAGTTCAATTTCTAGTTCAATTTCTTCCTTTTCAGAATTTCCCTGCAACAAGTTCTTATTGTGGAATAGGGACAGGGCTGATTTGGACAAAAAGGAGTGAGTGAAAGCCATCCTGAATTGAATAAAAGCTAGGTTTTTGAACAAGAGGCAATGACTTCTTGAAGTTGAGAGTGAAGGTTAGGGTTGAATAAATGAGACTAGAAGCCTGGGACACCTTATTTTAGGGATAATATAGTCACCCAGATATGGTAAAGTATTTGCTCCTTTGACATATAAAGAAGGTGGGGTTTACAGCCTGGTTCTTTGTAAACCATATATCATATATCATTGCCCGGGGAGCAGTGAGAAGAAGGGTGAGATTAGTCTTTGCCTCTTACAACTTATCTGAATCATGGACAGCTGAGTCACTTCCAGGTTTCTGTTTGGGGAAGGAAGATTCCTGACGGTACTCTAGGCAACCTAAGAATGGAGTCACAGGAATTTTTTTTTTAATCCCTTCTCTTAAAATCTAAGATATATGCCAAACAATTCCAGGCTTTCTTTTATTTGGTTATTATGACCTCTAAGATAGCATGGTAGCTGTCTTCCAAGGTCTTATGATTTCAAGTAATTTCTTATGGGTAGGCAAGCAGCAGAGTAGCTACAGTGATGGACCTAAAGTCAGGAGCACATCAGTTCAAATTTGGCCTTAGACACATACTAGTTGTGTGCCCCTGGATAAGTCATTTAACCCTGTTTGCCTCAGTCTCTCTATCTATTCTTAAAAGAGGTTGGGGAAGTTTTCTTGTAAGAGATAAAATTGTGGCTGAAACTTAAAAAATTTCAGAGAATTCAGTAGGCAGGGTTTAGGAGGCCCTGGGAATACGAAGAAAAGGAAGGAAGGAAGGAAGGAAGGAAGGAAGGAAGGAAGGAAGGAAGGAAGGAAGGAAGGAAGGAAGGAAGGAAGGAAGGAAGGAAGGAAGGAAAGGGAAAGAAAAGGAGAGAAAAAAAGAAAGAGAGAGGAAAGAAGACAAGAAGAAAGAGAGAAAGGAATGGAGAGGGGGAGGGAGGAAAGAAACAAGGGAGGGAGGAAGGGAACAAAGGAGGGAGGAAGAGAGGAATGGAGGAAAGAAGGAGGGAAGGAAGAGAGGAAGGAAGGGAGGAAGGAGATATTCTTGTCCTCAAGGACACTATGACTCTCTATTAGAGGAGAGACAGCATGAACATAAATATTTATGTACACAGAATATAAAACAAATATAAGATAGTTAGAGAAGGGAAGTGCTAACAGTTGGAAGAATCAAAAAGCCTTCAAATAAGGGAGGTGAATGGGGTTCTGAAAGTATTGAGAGCAAAGTTTAACCGTAGTTTGAGGACCACTGCTAGAGTAACCAGGATCATTTAGTCCCAACCTAGCACCTTCCAATGGAGTAGAGAAACTGTCTCCTGGAGCAGCCCATTCCATTTGGGGCCAGATATTGTCCCCTCATAACAAATCTGATGCAGATTGATGAATTTTCCATTTGGATGGACTGCCTTGAAAGGAAACCTATAGTAATTTCTGCAGTGATTTGGATACCATGATGGGAGAGCAATTAATATTTTATTGCTATTTATAAGAGGAGAACTAGATATCAATAAGGACCAATTTCATCTTGCAGCTTCCATCTTGCTTTTATTCTAAGAGCAGCACAAAATGAGATAGTTCCAATGTGCAATGGTGCAATATTATTCACTCTTTATCAAAAGTCATTTGGGATATAAACTTAGTTTTAGATAGACAATGTGATAATGATAGTAGATTGCCCCATTATCCATGGAATAATGAAATAATATGGACCAGTGAAATAAGGGTATTTTCTGAATTGCGTTGTAAGCAATAGAGGAAGAGCAAGACACGGAAAAGTAAAGAGTGGAGTGAAGAATTCACTTCCTTCTCTTTTATTTGTCTTAGTATATCTGCTTTCTGGGGGACTGAGTCCATACCAGTCAGACTGGTTCTTATCAACTCAATTATTGAAGTTTATGGATGGAGATAGAAAAAAAAAAGAAATAAATACATCAAAAGATAAGTCTGGATGACAGTGACAGGAAATGGTAAAAATTTTGAGTCTTGCCGATGGATTGTTTTATATCAGGATTTCTTAATTTTTTTCTACTTGCAACCCTTTTTTACCTGAGAATTTTTTAATACAACTCCAGGTATATAGGTAAATAAAATAAGTATAAAAATTAAACATTTACAGATAATAAATTTATTTTAAAACAATTCTTTCATATACATTTTACCATTTCTTAAAGATGAAAGCAAACTTGCATACTAATGAGATGGATGTTCTTGTTTATTTTTACATAAAGAATTATATCTTGGCAGAATATTTGATACTGCAGAATGTAGATCATTCAGAAAAACTCTTACTGTTGCCAATTTTTTTTGCTAACCCCACATTCAGTTACAGAACCCCAGATGGGTTTACCACAGTTAAAGGAGCTTTGCTTTATATGACTGAATGGCCAACCAAAGTTTCTGAGGTAGATAGAAGGAGACTTGGTTGCACTTTCACACTTTGCAACATGAAGGACAAATGGCAGAAGAAAGAGGTGGAAGATGGGACGGGGGAATTGCCCAAGAGGGGATTCCAATCAATAGTCTAAGAGCTTTGGTGCTGAGAGAGAAAAAAATGAAAATGAAAAAAGAAATGAAATAGTCTAGGAGATATTTCTAGTAACATTCATTTTTTTTATCTCTTAAGTAAATGAGATTTCATTCTTTCTTCTGTCCTACCCCCACCGCCAAGAGAGCCAATTAGTTGTTTGATAGCACCTGTGGTTTTAAAATTATATGTATATTTTTAAACACCCATTTGTGGGTGATGCAACTGCAAAAAAAAAAGTCTTTAAAATTGCCAACTGTTTATTTTTGGTTCATAGATTTTTACATTGGAGGCTAAATGAATAGGTTTTTCTGGGTTGTGTTAAAAATTCACTTGTGAGTTGTGACTCTATATGCCAAGTTTCGGCTTGGAGCACATTTTGCTGTGAAAATGAACAACAATAACTACACAAATGTGGTGTGAGAAAGTGTTGTTAAAGAGTCTATGCTTTCTACTTTTAGCTCACGAGTGTTGAAAGGGAGGAAGAAATGTTCAATTAGCACATTACATGATGCAAATATGTGAATGTGGATAAAAACAGCATTTTAAAAAAATCATGAGATAGAATAGGATGTAAAAATTTCCCAGAGTAAGTAGTACGGGAAAGGTAAAAGGTATGAGCTAGAAAATTACTGGGCTGTGGTTACATTTTAAAATTCAATTTCTTTCAAATGAAATGAAATCACAGATGTGAATTGTTATACAGTTTTTGATTTGTGTCAATTATCATTGCAAACTTAAAACTTAGGTCAGAATAAAAAATCTTTTTGTATAGACTAAGTCTAAAAATAAGTCAATGACATTGGAAAGGATAATGGAAATTATATTAACAATTGATATTTCTCTTCAATTTTGTTTGGATTTTTGGTTTTGGGGATTTTTTATTTTGGGAGAAAATCAAAAATTGAACTTTGGGGCAAAATATTCTGCAGAATATTGATAACAGTGCCAGGCTAATTGCAAATTTCTGATCTGGAATTTGTCTTCTACATGTAATTGTCACTATGTATTGCCTTCAATTATATACACATTCAGATGTGCTGTGTGAATAATCATTTTTAAAAATTAATCAGTTTTTGTCAATGGTCCCATCAATGAATGTCTATGTCACAACATGCTGGAGAAGACATAACAATCAGATGATATCACACACTGGCCATTAATTAATTAATTACTTTTCTTTAAAAACTTTTATTGATATATTTTATTTTTATGTCACTTTCATCTCTCAATATATCCCTTCTTTTCCCCACCTATCTCTTTTGTTTAATTTTTTAAGATAGTTATGCCATTTCATATGATCAAGAACTTCTAATAAGCCTACAGTTATTTCTAATTCTCATTTGTTCAAATGATAGCTTCACCTCCAAATACACTCTGAGAGATTATTTTGTGAACTTTCCCATAGAGTCCATAGCTTAATAGTTAAGCACAATTTTAACAAAAGGAAGTTTTTTTTTTGTTTTTATTCAATATATACCTTGTTTATAATAATTATTTGCATGTTGTGAATCCCTTGAGAGCAGGGACTGCCTTATATCTTTCTTTGTGTCTCTAATACTTAGCACAGTGATTGGCATATAAATATTTAATAAATGTTAATTATTATTGTTAAAAATTTTTTTTTTTTAATTTAGACTACTCATTGGAAGGACAACTACTGAAGAGGAAATTTAAACACTTTCACCACTTTGGCCACATAATGAGAAGACAGGACTCATTGGAAAAGATTCTGATATTGGGAGAGATTGAAGACAAAAGAAGGGATGTCAGAGAATGAGATGGATAAAAAGTGTTATGGAAATAATGAAAATGAGCTTGCACAGACTCTGGGATAGACTGAAGGAGAGAAGAGTCTGGCAAGTTCTGTCCAGTGAGTCATGAAGCACTGGACACAACTGAACAAATGAACAACACAAATGTTTATTGATCAACTAGCTACATAAGGGCTTTAAATATTCTTAGTTGATTTTATCTTAAAGATATGTGCTTTAATTAATAAGTCACTAGCATTGCTTGGTACATAGTAGGTACTTAGTAAATGCTTACTGAGAACTTGAAACAGGCTTTTAGGTAATAAGAAACTACTTTCACAGCATCTTAAGGGTTTATAAGCAATGTCATAGGTATTTTTGAAAGAAAATAATTTCTCAAGAATGATAACTGCCATCTTTTCATATCAAAGAACCTTTCTCTCCATCACCCCTTTTTCTGTGAATTGATTCAGAATTCAAAAGATTTTTTTTATAACACTGGGCTTCTGAAGTCTTTTGTCCCATTATTTGACAGAACTGCATTTTCACATGCTAGCAATGCCTTAGAACGATTTAGCTTTAAGACTATATGCTTTTCCATTTCAAAATTATAGTTTAAACATTTCATTCATAGTATTTAAAATCTTTTTAAAGTACACATTCTCTTTTACGTTCTTACAGAAAATTTAAAAAAAAACTTTCCAATATAGCTTTTTCAAGCACATTTGCAATAATCACACCATATACATCTTTAAGACTCAAAATGCAATGAATTTTCCTCCAACAATAAAAAAAAAAAATCCCAGTTTCCTTCAGAAAAGTTTACTAAAAGGGAAACTTTTAAATCAGTATTTTTGAAAAAAATGAGGAGGTTGCAGAAAGAATTAACTTGCTTCTAAGAATCACTTCATATAAAATAAAGAAATCTAATTGATTGTTTTACAATTAATGACAATCTACAGTTCTACTATGCATAAGAATTATTTACTTCATCCTAGAGGAACACTAAAATAAATACCTGTCTGTCATGTAGTAAAACAGAGAAGTTCCTACATGCTATTATTTCTACTTCTTATAGTTTTTTCCAGAAAAATCCTCATAAAGATTGAACACAAATTTTCAGTCCTCTCTTAATTTAAATCAACTTAAAAATACAATTGACTATTATAAATAGAGCATATTTTAAAAATCTGACTTTAATTATTTTAGTGATTGGGGATTTTTTTCTCCTCCCGGTATTATTTTAAGCAATAAGGCTTGCTTCCAGTATTTCAAAAGATGAGAAGAGGGCCCTCCTCTACTTTTTGTTGAATTCTGTTTTCTAAGCATTTTATCCTGAGTGGCCAAATTCAGATTAATAGCTACTCCCATATGAATTTAAAATATCTAGATATTTGAGAACTTTAATAAACTTTCTTACTGAAAAACTTTTACTTTTTAAAAAGGCAGCTGCAACTAAATTAATTAATACTGGCAAATCACATCAATGTAAATGGGCAGAGACTAGAGACCCCCTCCTTTTTTTAAGATCCAGGTTGATCAAGCCAAAATAAGAAAGGTTTTGTTTAGACAAGTCTCTAATGCAACTAAGAACTGTTTTCATCATATGCAAATAAAACAAAATTAATGTAAACCCAGCTTCATGCATATTCTTACATATTCAGAGAAAATAAATCAGGATTCATTCTAGTTTTGCTTCCTCCCCCCTCTTCCCTCTTATCTTAAGTGCACTCTCAAAAGAGTTAAATCTTGAGAGAATAATAAATCATATAAATACTGTAGTTCCCTAGCTGAAACTTAAACAGACCGGTCCTCTTCATAGACAAACATGGTAAAGATACTGAGGCAACAGCACTTAGGGGAGGGATGTGGGAGTCCCAGTCCTCCTGCAGTCAAGAATGCTTAGTTGAGCGGGGTGTTGGGGGTGGGGGATAGGGCTGACAGAAAATCAGAAAGCCAGAGACATAAAGAAGAATGAAGACAGCAAACTCATTGTGTTTTTCCCCACTTAATAGTAGAGATTTTTTGTAATTATTTGTTTTCAACATTCACTTTTGTAAGATGTTGTGTTCCAGATTATTTTCTTCCTCTCTTCTTTCCTCTCTCTCCAAGACAGCAAGTAATCTAATATAGGTTATTCATGTATAATCATTTTAAATGCATTTCCATATTAGTTATATTGTGAAAGAAAATCAAAACAAAAGGGGAAAACTACAAGAAATAAAAATAAACAAACTATCTTTATAGGATGCTTTGATTTGTATTGAGTCTCCATAATTCTCTCTCTGGATGCAGATGGCATTTTCCATCCCAAGCCTATTGGAATTGTCTTGGATCACTGTATTGCTGAAAAGAGAGAAGTCTTTCATAGTTGATCATCACACAATCTTGCCAACAAACCCATTCTTACATAAAAGTCTGTAACAACTTTTAAACACTGAAGAAACATACACATTGTCTCTGGGGACAGAGCAACACTTAAAGAGACCGATGTTCCTAAATCAGCAAGTCAGGCAGTTGATTAATATTTACTAGATGCCTACTATGTGCCAGACACTAGACTAAACACAGGATATACAAAGAAAGATAAGAAACAGTCCCTGCTCTTAAAGAGCTCACAATCTAACAGAGGAGACAACATTCAAACAGGTAGGTACATATGTACAGTTTGACTATGGGAAGGGAATACTCCTATTTTTTCAGCATACTTATTTAGAAATTGATAGATATTCAGTGGAAGACAGGTACATGCAGGATAGATTGGAGATACTCATTAGAGAAAAGGCACCAGATTTATGCCAGATACACTAGAAGGCACCAGTGTCTGGGGCCAGATTTAATTCACTAAGAAGAATCTTCCTGATTCCAGTCCTGGAACTCTGCTGCACCACTCAGCAGTCCCCATTATTCCATACTATCTCTCTAATCCAAATGCTCCTGAAATCCAGAGATCTACTAAGACAGATTTCAGTATTTGAAAAATTAAGAATAACAAAAAAGAAATAAGAATAAGAAAAGGAATATTTGCTAAACAAACAGAATAGCATATCCTAATAGAAATAATAAATTAATTCTTTCTCTTATAAACAAAAACATTATTTTAACCAAAGCACAAATATATAGATGTCCCCTATTAGCCAAATTTGGGCTATGACTCCTTATGCCATTTCTTCTTCTTTCTCTACTTTTCTGTCCCCAAAATATCTCAACCATTCAGGAGTCATGTTTTCTTGCACACATATAGTGTCTCAGAACTATACTACATGAAGAAGGGCTACATATATATATGCATATATGTATGTATATATATATATATATGTATATATCTTAGTATAATATACATAGAGAGAGATCAATAGACATAGAACTCCTTTTCTACATATCTTTGGATATAGAAATATCTCTCTATATCTCTCTATATCTATCTATATATATATATATATATATATATATAGAAAGAGATCTTTATATTTATCTATAAGTTATATAAATTTATGTAATCTATCTATAAATTACACATTTCTACATAACTCCCAATTTTTCATGCCCTGGTAACTGGGCTAAGCCAGGTTGAGGGTAACCAAAGGGTCTCAAACTCTATGGTGACTTAGGAGAGTGTGTTTCCCAGACATATAAAGACTTTCCCTGGTAAAATGGGCAGATGAAAACAAGAATATGGATGATGATACAACAAAGGAGACTGAGAAGTAGTACTTATATGGGTGGGATGGAAATCAAGAGTGGAGAGTCATGGAGCTCAAGGAATAAGATAATATTGAGGAAGAGGAGGTGTTCAACAGTATCAAAAACTAGAGAGGCCAAGGAAATTAGCTGTCAAAAGGCTGTTAATGAGAAAAGAGATTGTTACTAACTTTAATAAGGGTGGTTGGGGTTAGAAGTCAAACAGCAAACATTTAAAAGTAAATTGGAGTAGGGATGAATGGCCTCAGAAGACAGGTAGAAGTAGAATGAATGTACATTACTGTGAGAATATAAAATATGTTTAGAAATAGTGAAGTAGAGAGAATAGTTGAAAAGGAAAATATTCGTAGAGTGAGGAATTTCAGAGTTCTGGATCATAGAGGTAGTGATGAGGAGAAGTGACCATTCTTGTGTGTGGCTAAGATGAACTAAAGAGGTAGATCATAGAAGTTTAGAATACTATCTATATTTTACCCTTTGTTTTTTTTAAAAATATTTCTAGATAATTTTCTGAATTCTGAATAAACCCTTAAAATTATTTTTGCTCTGCCATATTTATATTTTTGATTGCCATCTATGTCATCCTATTTCTCAGAGAATCCTATTTTTAAAGACTTCCCACAGAATAATCCAAGCTACTGAATCTCATGCCAGTTTCTTTATATTCTTTTTCCAATACTTTACAAGAATTTGTGTAGCTGACTGATCTTTCTTTTTATTTTTTTATTGTTTAGAAAGACAATTTGAAGATTCATATAGGATATCCATATGATTTTATCGATATTTGCACTGGTGGTATTATTATTTCCTTCTAAAGATTTCTCTTTGCTTTATTTTTTAGATCCATATTTATTCATTTTATTAGACTATCTTTTTGCTCACTCATTTCTTCTGTATCTCTATTAGTTTTTTCTGGGGTTTCCTTTGTCAAAATTTTTTCTCTCTGTGTATGTGTTTTATTATTGTTCTCTTATTTTATTTGGTGGGTTTATTGCTTTAAAAAAAAAAAGACAATGAGGGTTAAATGATTTGTCCAAGTTCACATAGATTCACTAAATGTCTGAGGTTGAATTAAACTCAGTTCCTGCCAATTTCCAGGCCAGTGCTCTACCCACTGATCTACCTACCGATCACATTTATTGCTTTTTAAAGGTGAAATGAGGGAGAACTGGGCTTACTCCTATCCACTTATCAAGCATCTTCCTGTACTTCTCCATCCTTTTCATTTCAATCAATTTTTATTAAATAACTACTATATACCAGGATACATGTTAGTTGCTATCAACTAGCTATTAACTAGAAGATAGTAATATATCATTAGAGTGTGATAAGCTATGGATTCAAGTATAATATCATATATAATATGATATAATGTAATATTACCTAAATACAAGTAGGTAGTGATAGATTAGAAAAGAAACTCAGACAAAATAATCTAGGAACATTTCTGTAGAGAAAAAATATTTTTAAACAAAATGTAAGGAAAACTTCATGGAGTTTGTGACTGAATTGAGTATTAAAGAAACCGAAAGATTTCTAAAGGTAGAGACGAAATGAGATTATTATTAATTAAGGAAGCTCTCATGTCAAGTTTGGCACTAGAGGTTTTTGAGAGGTAGAGAGGCATGGTCATACAATCCATTAGAAAGATTATTTTGAAATTTTGCAAAAGATGGATTGGAAAGCTAAGAGATGAGGGAAGCAAATTAAGACCTAAAAACAGTTCAAATAACTACTGAGAATTTGAATTGATGTAGTGACAGCTAGAATGGAAAATAGAAATGTGAAATAGAATTGAAAGAATTGTCAACATATTGAATGTAGAGAATGAAGGATATATTGATATGTAGGTATATATGATATATCTCTCTATTTAGGTACATATATAGATATATAGATATACATATAGCTACATTCTGTCTTCCCTCATATAATTTGAGATTCTTGAGAACAGGAATTGACTTTTGTTCTTGTATTACCGATGTCTAACATAATTACTGCCACAACCAGGTGCTTAATAAATGCTTATTAGTTGCTTAAAGATTCTAAAGTCTCAAATCTGGGTTAATGGGGGAACTGTCATCAACAGAAATAAGGAAGTTGGATGAAGGACAGTTTCAATTGTGATGGAGTGGGGCAGATGATGGATAGGCTATTTTTACGAACTTATTATTTGCTAGACACTATCCTTAAGCACTAAGGATATAAAAAATAAGGACAAAAGATGGTTCCTACTCTCAAAATTACATTCTAATAGGAGAAGACAAAACGTAAGGAAGAGTTGGAAAGTGAGGGAGAGGAGGAGAGAAGGAGGGAAGGAACCTATGTGCCCAGGGGCTAGAGAGTTGGAATGGGGTTGGAGCAAACTAAAGAATAAGCTATGTAGCTGCGCCTTATTGTAATATGATGCTTCAAGTTTCCAGGTAGGGACTTACCAATTATTGAGAAAGTCTTAGTTTGGAGGGGGCCAGCCCAGACAAGGATAAGTTTGAGATGTGCATGAGATACACCAATATGGTAGCTGGAAATGCATGATGGAAGCTGATGAGTAAAGTGGAAGGATGTTGATATTTGAACTAGGAAGATAGATGCAGGAGTTCTTTGAGAAATGATAATTGAATCCATGGAAGCAAACGAGATCAACAAAGAGAGCATGTAGTAGCAGAAGAGAAGAACATACAAGACAGAAATTAAAGGGTGAAGTTTTTACAATTCAATTTTACAAACTCAACAATATAAAGCTTGGGGTGATGCTTAGAATAAGCAAGATGAAGAGAAAGAGAGAAAGCATTTACTAAATGTCTACCTATATGTCAGGTACCATGCTAATGTTGAGTACTTTATAATTATTATCTCATTTCATCCTTCCAAAAATCCAAGGAGATAGATGCCATGAATTATACCCATTTTACTGATGAAGAAACTGAAAAGGATAAAGGTTAAGTGATATCATCAGGATCACATAGTGAGTGTCTAAGGACAAATTTGAACTCATTTTTTTTCTCAACTCCAGACTAAGTACTCTCTCTCCATTACACAGTCTCTGTATTTTAGAAGCACACAGTCTTCAGGCAAAGAAAAGAGACAAAGATGAATAAGTCCAAGGCTTATTTGTAATCAGATTTTACAAGGAGTTGACGTATTGAGATCAAATGAGTCAACACATCCCATAGGCTGACTGTTGTTTTAGCCAGCTCTTTTCCATAATCAAAGGATGATGTGTTATCCATTCAATGTTGGGTTTTAACCATGTTCAAAATAAATGATCTACTTATTCCTTGTTAAATTCCAGAATCCTTCTAAGACTTTAGTTTCTTCCTGCTCATTGGGATGACTAAATATTATTAATAGCATTTTCAGCTAAACCCAGAGAGTAGGACAAAGGTTGTAATAATAATTTTTAAGTGTAGTTTTTTTTAGTTGAGGACCACAAACAATGAATCTAGCTGCTACTTACCCACTGCCAAAGACATCTTTCTCTTATTCACCTCATTAAGAAAAATATAATTTGATTTTTATCCTTGATATATTAAGGTTGCTTCTCTCTCATTACTGATGTTGAAAGAAATTGCTTCTGGCTGTATGAAGGAGGTGACTCTTTCATTCTATGTTTTGTAATCAGAATTTTGTGATCACTGAGAGTGATAAGAATATAAAAATAGACAAAAGCCCTCATCACTGAACTCCAAAAGACAAACTGAGCAACCAAGGGCAGCAGCCACTCAAGGAAGCTGCAATAAGAGAAGTCATCAGAAACATGAGAAAGTCACGAAAGCCCTCAAAGCAGGGGAGGATGGGGGGAGAAAGGACAGAAGAGACAAAATCAGGGAAGAAGCTGATTTCATAGGACAGAGAAAAAGACCTGGAAAGAGAGGTAAGGAACTATGAAAACAAAAGGGAAGAAATAGAAAGAGAGAAAAGAGAGAGACAGAGACACAGAGAGTCATAAAGAAAGAGAACAGGAGAGGAGAAGAGAGAGAGGAAGTGAGGGATGAAGGAAGAAAAAAAAAGAAGGAAGGAAAGAAGGAATAGGGAAAGAACTAAGACAGAAGGATGAGTAAAAGACACAAAGAAAAAACTAAAGAAATGGAGGGAAGGGTAAAGAAAGAAAAAGGAAGGGAGAAAGGAGGTAAAAGAAAAGAAAGAAAAAGAAAGGAGTGCGAGACAAAGAATGAGTTAAAGGAAGAGAGAAAAAAAGAGAAAGAAAGAAAGGAAAGGAGGAAGGAAAGAAAGAAAAAAGAAAGGGAGAAAAAATAAAAACAGAAAGGGAGAAAGAGAAAAAGGAAAGGAAGGAAAAGAAAGAAGCAGATAATCTCAGAAAGTTTAGTAAAATGTAAGCAGATAAAATTGAAGGAGAAAAGATTATTTTGAGTTGTTAAAAGTTATGAGAAAGAGTGATTTATCAGTTGTTGAAAAGATTTGATAACTAAATGGAGAGATTCTATAAAATCAGGGAAGATGGAATTGAAAGGAACTGAAAGGATCTGACATTGTCTTTAAATGAGATATTAGTCATTTGAAGATGTGTCTCCGTGGACTGAGCTCACTCCTCTCCTCCCAGATAATGCTTAAGTATATGGGATCTTTTTTAGATGCAAGTACTTCAATGAAATTTTAAAAAGAGATGTTGAAGAATGAATCTCTCCTTAGGGCAAAGGAACATTTAGAAGGGCAAATAATGCCCTAAAGACTCTGCTTCTATACCTGAGAAGACTTTAAGTAGAAAATTAAAAATGACTTTTTCTGGTTTCTGTTGCCATCATTTTTACTGCAAAAGATGGCTAATGAGGTAGCATTTATAACATTTAGGGCTGCCCAGGATTTTTATTTTCAGGAAACAGAAAAAAAAAATGATGGCACCAACAGAAATAGGGAAAAGTGTTGATTTCTACAATGATACTTAACATTTTTTTTAATAATACTTTGTTTTACATGCATTATTTGATCTAAACCTCAACAATAGAGTGAAAAAGAGAGAAAGAAGAGAGAGAGAGAGAGAGAGAGAGAGAGAGAGAGAGAGAGAGAGAGAATCATTCCCATTTTACAAATAAGAAAACTAAAGTATCTGTAATTTGCTCATGGTCACAGATAATAAATGCTAGAATGTCAGGACTAGAATTCAAACTTTGATTTCTTTGACTCCAAGATCAGAATTATTTCCTCTATTAATGTTTCCTCTGTACTTGATTTTCTTTATGTAAAGGTTAAAGAGTGAATTTAAAATCTGTAAAATAACATGAGTAAAATTCTGAATGAGCATCTTTTAAAAAAATATTAAAGAGAACCAAGTAGTCATACTTTCTAATATTTTATCTTTTCTCTCCATCTACTCTCCTGATAATCTACACAAAACCAAGGATACCAATTAAGGACATTGCAGAAGTAGCACCTCTCTATCGAGTATCATTTTGGGTGCAGCAAGACCTGGAATGAATATAAAATGCTCCTCTCCTCTCCTCTCCTCTCCTCTCCTCTCCTCTCCTCTCCTCTCCTCTCCTCTCCTCTCCTCTCCTCTCCTCTCCTCTCCCTCTCCTCTCCTCTCCTCTTCTCTCTCTCCTTTCCTTCAACTCTTTACTCCTTTCCTTCTTCCCCCCTCTCCTTCCCTCCCTATTTATCCATCGATATATCTATCTATGTATCATGCATGTGTGTATCCACTCATTATCTATCTATCTATCTATCCATCTATCTGTCTGTTTTTTGATTCAAGTTCAGGGGCTTGGATATTATGAATTGGTGATGATTTATTGTCTATGAGAAAGAATTCTCTTCTAATATGAGAAATTCACTTAATTTAAGAAGTGCAACAGACTCCAGAGATCATCTAAAATGAGATCCGCTGGCCAAATAAGGCCCATGAAATCATTTGCTCTGACCTTGGCAAGACAACCTCAGGCAATGATCAGCTAGCTGAAAGCTAGTGAGCTGTTACTGACTGATTGAGTTCTATAAACTGATAATTTTGTATGGCTTTCAAAAGATGTCATATATATATGCAAGTGGCACTTGGTTCCCCAACCCAACCTAGAACATCCACTTCAAACTGCACATGAAGAAGAAAATGAGACCCAAAATACTGAAAGTGACTGGCCTAAGATCATATCAATAGTAATTGTCAGTGAACATAAATCTTAGCCTCCAAGCACAAATAACGTTGTCTCCTTGCTTCCCACAGGTCAGAAGAGGTTACCTTGCCCTACCTTGGGATATGGTCTGAAGGATAGGATGAGGCTTAATATCCTGTCGTTTTCTTTTCCTAACTATCTCTTAAAGAAAGTTTTTCCACACCTTAAGCAAAACATTCTTTCCTGAATGTTAAAAGAAAGAAAAAGAAAGGAGGGAGAGACAAAGAATGAGTTAAAGGAAGAGAGAAAAAAAGAGAAAGAAAGAAAGGAAAGGAGAAGTGGAGAAAAAGAAAGGGAGAAAAGGAAAGTAATGGAAAGAAAGATAATTCTATAAAATATCAAAAGGGAATCATTATTTTAGTACTCATAAATGAAGAATTGTATTGTTCAATGTTGTAACTGGCTCATATACTGATATAGTAATTATAATAATATAATGAATATTTAGAAAGATGTCATGAGAGAAGACAGGATATTGAACCCCTTTTTTTCTTAAATTAAAGGATAAAATCAAAGTTTCTAAAAATCAGTATGAATTAATTCTAAGAAATAGTGATCACCTGTGTGCTTTTTAGGGAATTGGTAATTAGGAAAAGCAAATTTTTATCTGTTTAAAAGGAAAGGTGTAGGGAAAAATAAACATGGAGTAGAGAAATAGGCTATGGGGTACTTTTAACTAAAAGTGTAGAATGAAATCATAAGAACTAGTTAAACATCACTGAAACCTGCTTAGGAAAAACTATCAGGAAAAATAACCATGGAGAAGTTTCACCACTAGTAAAAACCAAACCCAAACTGAAGCCTTCCCCATGGTGCTATTCTTTTCCAGGAGACACTCAGTTTAATCCCCATGGAGCTAAGAAATAAACACAAAGGGAGGGGGGTCTAAAGTTCTCATTGGAGAATGCTGATAAGCAAGTCTTTCAGTGTGTAGATTTGTCCATCAACAGTCAGTAATAGAGCCCCTACTCAGGGATTCTAAATAAGGTATGTTTGGAGAAGATTCTGAAGGAAGGAAGTACTGCATTGTTTGGAATGTATATGGGGAAATTTGTTTAGAAATTCTAGAACTGTACCTTTAAAGAGTGATGGAGAATGAGGCAGACAGGATACTGACGATCTTAAATGTCAGACTGGAAGGGACCTTGGAGACCCCAATTGCCCAAGTTCTGAAATTTAGAGATAAGAAGCTGATGCCCCAGGAGACTGAGTGATTCCTCAAAGCTTATCCATGTATCTGAGATACAGTGTGAACACAGATGTTTATCCATCCACCTAACCAAATTTTCATCTATCCATCCATTTATCTATCTATCCATTCATTCTTCTATCCATCTGTTTGTTTTTATTTCTCTTTTGTGTTTCTGTGTGTATTTCTCTCTCCTTCCCTTCCTTCCTTCCTTCTTCTCTCTGTCTCTGTCTCTGTTTCTGTCTCTGTCTCTCTTTTCTCTCCCTCCTTCTCTCACCAAGCACCAATATTCCAAAACCAGTGTTCTTTCCACTGTACCACATTACTCCCTAGGTGGATAGAAGTGTCAAAGAATCATGATGAAGACTTCCTTACTATTTGCTGTTGTTCAGTCATTTATAGTCACATCCAACTCTTTGTGACCCCATTTGGGCTTTTCTTGGCAAAGAACTATTAGTATTATCCAAAAGAAGAATAGAGCTTCTTGAGCAAGTACTGGATTTCCTTTCATTGGTCATTTAATCAGTCAACAAATATTTATTGTATTTGAAAAACACTGGGGATTGCAAAAAAAAAAAAAAAAAGGCAAAAACAATCTTGTTCTCAAGGAACTCTCAATTTAATGCAGAAAGTCAGTTTCTGCCAATATAGAGAGGAGGCAGAAGGAATGACAAACTTCTCTCAGGGTTTTTCTCATATCTGTGACCTCTCCTACTTAATCTCCATTGCTACAGGGCATTTTCCATATCATTTCACTCCTGGCTCTGCTCATTCTCTGGGCTATGCTTCCTCACCAGCAACTATCCTTCTCTGAATACATCCTGATGCTCAGGCCATTCTCAGGACTGTCTGGTCCCTAGCCTAAACCATTTTATAAGGGATCTCAGTCATTTATTGCTGGATTGACTTGTTCTCTGGATTGTATACCTTCTCCTTATTTTTTTATTTTTTCTATTTCAGAATGTAAAGTCTTTGTATTTGTATTTCATGGTTTGCATGATGACTAGCACAGAATAAGTGTTTAATAAATATTATCTATCTATCCATCCATCATATCTATCTGAATGTCTGTCTATCCCTTTATCTCTATCATCTATCTATCTATAGTATGAATATCTAATTTGCATATCTAGATCCAGTTTTCCCCCTGAGTTTTACCCCTTATTATTCACATCTATTACATATTTCAAATAGAAACAACCCAAACTTGACATATTCAAAAGAGAGCTACTATATATTAAGATTAGTATATGTAAGTATTGATTATTTTAAACATTTTCTGTTGAACTTTGATTTCAGGATGACAACAAATCTCTTGACAAATTGTCCTTCATATCTTTATGTTAAATATGTCTTGCCTGGAGAACAAGGTATTTTGAAATATTGCCTATATTTTTTAGTTCAATGTTATTAACTACTTACTACTTGAAGGATATTTAATTATATAAAACATATGGATATAATAATATATGTATTAATCAAATATATATATATATGTATATATATTTTTTTATATGAATCTAGGAACTAAGCTTTGTTCTAAGTAATCAATTGGCATCCTTCAGTAGCAAACTCCTTAACCCAGTCTTCAAAGCCCTGTACAATGTTATCCCTGGATCCATTTCCGGTTTTTCATTCTACCACTAATTTCCAACAACCTTCTGCTTCTAATAAACTATTGATATAAACCATGGTACCCTGAATACTTCACACCAATAACTGCACAACAACCAAAAGGCTTCAAATTCCTGTCACATGAAAGATCTTTGGCTTACAGACTATAAGACTTAGGGATGAGCATGGTGACTGTCTTCAAAGAGGCTAAATTAGACTTATTTTGTTTAATCTCCTAGATAATTAGAAACAGAAATGAGTGAAGTTACTCAAAGCCAAATTTAGACTTGTATCAGAATTTTATTTTATTTTATTTTTTAATAATTAGAGCTATCTAAAAGGGAAATTGATTGCTTCTGGAGGTAGTCAGTCAGTCTTACACACAGAATGTTCAGTGGAGAGAGTGCTAAATGAATTCCCTGGAGTAACCCAATTAGGAAGTTTCTGAAGCTGGATTTGAATTCAATTCTTCCTGATTCCAGGCTGGTGCTACATGTATTATGGTACCACTTACCCTCCCATGTCAGCAAAAAGGAAAGTAGTCCCTGTTCTCAAGGAATGTGTGTTCCATTGGGGAAAGGAAAAAGAGGAATCAGAGGTACCTGGGATAGGAGTAATGTTTTTGAAATTCAGAAAGTGAGCTACAGAGTCATAATAAAGATAAGGGCTAACCTGGACTTTTCCACAAATGGAGGGTCCAAGAGGAAGAACTTACCAATGGGAAAAATGGAATAAATCTTACAGAGACAAACTCTAGAATCATCAGGCCGCCAGAGTAATAGGCTGTTCCAGACCAAGAAGTGCCCAGCTGTTACGCCAGGATGAACCTGCAGTAGAATGAAAGAACCTTATAAGTCAGGAGCAGGTCCCATAAGAGTGCTGGATTTAGAGTAGGTAGAACTTGAGGTCAACTCCTGCATCAGACACTTACTAGTTTTGTGACCCCAAATAAGTCAATTAACTTGTCCTTGCCTCAGTTTCCCCATTTATAAAATGAGGCTTATAATAGCACCTACCTCTAAAGGAGCAGTGGTTCTCAAACTTTTGTTTTCAGTATCTTTATCCTATTAAAAATTTGAGGATCTCTCCAAAGCATTTTTCTTTATCTGAATTATATTTATAGACATTTACCATACTGGAAATAAAAACTATTTTTGAATTTGTAGACCCTCTAAAAGGGTTCCAGAGATCCCCAGGATTCTCTAGACTATACTTTGAGAACCATTGTTTTATAGGGACCAAATGAGATAATATTTATTAAGTATTTATTATGTGCAGGAAAATGTGTTAAGTTCTGGGGACAACAATAAAAACAAACAAGATAATCCCTACTATCAAAGAATATTATTATATGATTAAATAATTATTAATAAATTAATTATTTATTAATAATTACATTATTTTGAGGAGAGATAGCAAACAAATAGGAACTTGGAAATGGCCAGGAAGTAATGGCCTGAAAGATCATCTATGAGAACTCAGGGTCCTGTGGGCAGAATTCAAGTTTGGGTGGGCGTGAGGAGGAAAGCTAGTATAAATGTAATGGTTTGGAAATGTCCAGGATGTGGATTTATGTTGTTGCTGTTCAGTCATTTCAGTCATGTACAACTCTTCATGATTCCATTTGGGGTTTTCTTGGCATAGATACTGGAGTGGTTTGCCATTTCTTTCTCCATTTGACAGATGAGGAAATGGAGGCAAACAGGATTAAATGATTTGCCCCAGGGATACATGAGTCATAAGAGTCTAAGACCAGATTTGAACTCAGGTCTTAAGGATTTCAGATACAGTGCTCTAGCAACTGCACAACCTAGCATTATATTTACAGTCAGAAGACTTGGATTCAACTTCTAATTCTGTTGGCTTTTTGACTGTGGGTCAAGCACTTATTCACTTTGAGTCTCAGTTGTCTGTGACAATCCTAGTTGCCTAAATAAGTTGTCTAAATGAATTTTAGTTGTTCTATTAGTGATATTATTTACCTTATAGTTTAATGATGAATGAATGAATGAATGAATGAATAAATGGATGGATGGATAAATGCATGAATTAAAAACCATTATAAAGCACTTACATTGTACCAATCAGAGCTCTGGGAATATAAATAAAAAAGCAAGATGATATCTTTCTCATTGAATTTATATTCTACTACAATACACAGTACACATAAAAGAGTTTAACTTCAGAACACGTGGCAAAACCCAGTAGTTCAGAGAATGCAATACCTTAGGACAAGAAGCAAGAGCTTTACAAACAGGGACATGTAGCACAAATTTGAGTTCAGCCCTTTTCCCCAATATCAGCTTTAGGAGAAGTTCATTATACGTATAAAGGTCTGCTGATAATTCTTGTTTGGAGCATCAGTTGACTCAGGAGGGATGTGAAGGCCTTACACTTGTCCCATGATCATGCAGTCAAGTCTCATCTAAAAATACCCAAGACTAGGAAATGATATCACATCCTGACCCAGTGCCAATGCCACCTCCAGAAATGTGTGTCTGTTTATATACTTGTCAATCTACTGAAATATACCATTCCTAAGTTTGGAATTAGAATGTTTATCTATTTCCTAAATTTATTCCACCTTTTCATATGACATAGAATCCTGAGTTACAGAGAAATTATTTTAAAATGAAGAAAATAAAATAACCTAAGGTCTATTAGAATTGGAATAGTTTTTAAATAAGAAAAAGGAAATAAAATATGTAAAACATGTCCTAAAACAGGATTATCTTTGAATATTAGCATAACAAAAGCCATCAAATATGTCCAATTTAAGGATATGTATAGGAAGATTTTCATTTTAAGCAGCATAAAGATGTTCTCAAATTCCTTAAACAGGTATTCACCTAATGTCTTTTATGGTCATGACATCCTATTAGATTGTGGACTGAAATATAAGGAATCACAGAATTTCAGAGTGAGAAGGAATCCAAGATGCTATCTAATTCAATATGTATCAGAAAAGGTAATCCTCTACAACATATCCAACACGGCTATCAAATAGCATAAAACATAGTATAATTTTGTTTTGTTTTGTTTTCCCTGAGGCAATTGGGGTTAAGTGATTAGCCCAGGGTCACACAGCTAGGAAGTGTTAAATGTCTGAGATCAAATTTGAACCCAGGTTCTCCTGATTTCAGGGCTGGTGCTTTATCCACTGCATCACCTAACTGCTCCAACATAGCATAATTTTAATTAATAATGATGATAATAATCATAATGATGTCTAGCCTTTATATAGCACTTTACATTTTGCAAAACTATATATGCAAAGTCCTTTTAAGTTGGTAAGCATCTCCTGTTCAAAGCCTAGTTAATCAAAGTCAGAAGATGCTTATGGCTAGCAGACTGACTTCTAGGAAAATGTCCTCTTTGGTCATGGAACTCCACAAAGTAAAATACTAGCAAGTGCTTATTCTTCCCTGACCTAGTTTTCAAAACCTCCAAATCACCTCCACATCATGAGAAGTCATTGAAATAGAATTTTATCTGAGAGAGACGGAGAGAGGGGAGAAAGAGAGAGAGAGAGAGACACAGAGAGAGGGGAAAAAGAGAGAGAGAGGGAGGGAGGGAGGGAGGGAGGGGGAGAGAGAGAGAGAGAGAGAGAGAGAGAGAGAGAGAGAGAGAGAGAGAGAAATTATTTCAAGATATACTTGTAATAATTGGTGTTTCTGAAGGAGAAAACTCCAAATTCACTACTCCAAATTGCCAACATTATTTCTCAGCTTTGTGACTTGATGTGACAGCTTTGATGAGCACCACAGGGTCATCAGGGACTGATCATGAAACTAACACATGTGCTTCATTGACAGTAAATGATCCAGCAGCAGAGGCAATTTTCTGAAGGTCTTTACATTTTAGAAAGTGAGTAATGTGCTTACATTTTTTAATTTGTTCTTGGCCCTGATGTTTAAGAAAAGAGAGAGACTGTGCAAATAGTTAGAAATTAAATGAGTAGACACTTGGGCTTAAAACTTCTAAATAGAGGCATGGGAAAATATTTTTACTATAGCAAATGCATCTCTGATGTCTTCAGGGAAAATTGAACAATATTTTATTGACTGAGATCAAACATTCTTTAATTACCACCCAGAGAGCCCAAGTACTAGTAGCAAGTAAGGGCAGCTTCTTCTTGCATCACCTTCACAGGCACTACTCTGGTATATGCCCGGGCATTTCCTAGGAGAGTTCCTGGGTAACTTTATCTCAGGAATATTTCCTTGTTGCCTGACATGTCAAGAACTCAGCAACAAGAACCCTAAATAAAATACTTCTGTTCATATGGAGAACTCCTAGTGTGGAAACTCCCTCCACTGGTTCAGATGGCAAATGGTTTTTAATTTACAATGGTAAGATATCCAAAGCATTGAGATTTAGAGTTACATAACTCATGAATCAGAAGTGGATTTGAATCCAGGTCTTCCTGGCTTCATGTCTAGCCATCTTATCCATTAAGACACACTGCTTCTCTTTCAGGGATGTATAGTACAATAAAACCCAAGAGACCAGTGGCTGTGCAGTCAATTAAATTTCCTTGTTAATTGAGGGTTAATTTTGTTTCAATCTTCATAAAATAAACTTAATCATCTTTGGTAAATCCATTATTTGGAATACAAGGGAATTATCCATTAGTTCCAGGATTAATTGTCTATGTGTGTGTGAGAGAGACAATTGGGGTTAAGTTACTTGCCCAAGGTCACACATTGTGTTTGAGGTTGGATTTGAACTCATATTCCCCTGATCCCAGTGCCAGTGTTCTATCCATTGTGCCATCTAGCTGCCTCTCTAGAGAAATTAAGGCAGTATGGTAGAGATGAAAAGCCATATTCTGGGGATAATGGCACACAGGATCAAGGCTCAGTTCTGTTTCTCACAATGAGACCTTGAATCATTCACTTAATATTTCTTAATATTAGTTTCTCCATGATCTAAATTAATCATCATAATTTATGTTTATTTGAATCTTTACAATCTTCAAAATGATTTTCTCCCAATGACACTGAAATATGTGCTATATATTTTATCATCCCAATTCTATAGATGAGAAAACTGGGATTTTAAAGTGATTTCCCCCACAAATATCACATCCTGAACACAATTGGATTATTCTTTAATAAAAAGATCCTTTATCTTTGTGTGTGCCTTCGTTGACAATTTGTAAAATGAATTCTTTCACAGAATAAAGTTTTTCAGTGTATAAAATAAAATACTTAGGATTACAAAGAAACCAATTATATTAAAATACAATTATTAAAACACTAAGAAAAATAAGTTTGTAGTTTTATGACACCTTATCTAGTGACAAAGAATCTTAAAAAAAAAACTTGGGGTCAACCCTCATTGAATCAGTGAGTTTAGATGGAAAGATACTATCTCTAAAAATCTTTCCTAAAATTCAGGAACTCAATGATAATAATCCAAACTATAATTAGGGGAAAGAGATTGTGTCTTTTCCCCCAGGATGCTAACATTTTAACTGGTATTGGCTGTATTTGACGACTAGTAGTATTAAAAAAAAGTGTGCCTAAGCACACACTAAATACTAATATTTAGTTAAAAAGAATAATTAGTTAAAAAAACAGACACTATAAAGGACATACCCACAAGCAAGTCTCTCTCTCTGTCCTATCAGTTTGGTATATTTTATGATACTTGCTCTGGGTACAAAATTTGCTTTGTTACCACCATGGCTAATAATGATGATGAAGAAGAATTCATGACATCTGTATATGGTCTAAAATTTATGGAGATTGTTGGAATTGTGAATAATGGTAGACACTGTTTGCTTGCTGAATGTCCTTGGAAGAAATTTTAAAAATAATAACATTTATGAAGCATTTTCATACATCAGACTATATCCATTCCCCCATTCAATAATTCTCTGTAGCTTTCTCTTACCTCTAAAATGAAGAGCAAACTTTTATGTTTTGTATTTAAGGATCATTTCAACCTGGTCTCTACCTACTTTTCCAGCTTTATTACAAATTACTTTCTCCTCCCTTCACACTCTCTATGTATGGTTCCAAACCATTCTAGTTATTATCTATCTCTGTATCTTTGCTCAATTCCCTCATGCCTGGAAAGCATTCCCTTCACCTCTGTCTCTCTTAGAATGTCAAGTTCTTTTCAAGTTCTCCTTACCTTGAGCTCTTTTGTATATCTCTAACTAAACAGTTTTCATGCAAAAACATCATGTTCTTCTTCATGAGAATGCCTTTTCTCAGGGAGTTTTTCTGACTCTATCTTCATCCTGGATATATCTTATTTGTATCTGGTTATTAGCATGTTGCCTGTCCCATAGAACATGAGCTCCTTAGAGCTCATGTTTTTCTTTGTATCCCCAACACTTAGTGCAGAGTCTAGCCCATAGTATTTACTAAATAAATGCTTATTGACATGCATCCATTTAGTATATACAAAACATTTTATATTTATTAGTATATACTATATAGTATATGTTATATAGTATATACTAACATTTACATGTTGGTTTTGTCACATAAGAATAAGCTTGACCCAGAGACTGTCTCATTTTTGTCTGTGTGTACCCAGAATCTAAAATAATATCCTTCATTTAGTAGATACCTAACAAATGATATTTGATTAATTGATCAATATGCATTCCTTACAATGGATATAGAAGGAATAGGAAATGGGGATGATTTTCTGCTAATTTTGTAATAATCATAAGAAACTATTTTTAATATAGTCCTTGGTACAGGATAATTATACAATTTTCCTTTTTCATCTAAAAGTTCAAGGCAGAAAAAAATTTATCTTAGACTCATGAGATGTTAGCATAAGAAACTGGCCTTGACTTCTTAGTTGTCTTGGATTATTTGAGATTTCACCATATATATATATAAAGCAAAGTGACGTCAGAAATGGACTCTTTGTGAGTGCATGATTTGTGATCTGAAGTAAATTTGTGTTAAGCTTTCTTCTTGCTCCCCTACAAAGGATGATTGACCTGTACTAGCACAAACCGTTCTCTCTCTAACTTGGGCTTTAAGGAGGACACCAGATGGCTTACTTTGAATGCCTTTTAAAACTTAACTTCCCTTTTCCTTATTTTCCCCTATTCAATATGTTTTCTAATAATAGCTGACATTTCTTTAGCACTACACAATTACAAAGAACCTTCATGCACATTATCTGATCTTCCTAAGAACTGTTTGAGGTAAGTAGTTTCTGTCGTCAGAGCTAAGGAAAGTCAGAATTGAGTTGAATCCAGCCTTCTTATTCTGTAGTTGAGAAAACCTAGAGTCAGAGATGGGACATAGGATTGGCAATGTTGCTGTTGTTGTTTTTTGTCCTTTATTCTTAAAGAGGAGCAATGACCTCATAAAGATGATGTCTTGACTTTCCAGTGAAGTGGATTTAAGTGAAGACAGAGTTTCACAAAGTTATCAACCCTCTCCTTCAGAAACATCAGAGACAGGGGCAAAACAAAAGTCAAGATTACTGATTATGACAAATGACTTGCTAACTTTTTATGGCTAAATAAAATCAGGACTCAATTTAACTTCAAGGTCAATGACTTATTTACTATACTATGATCCCCAAGTAGTGGTGATGTCTATTCTATCTCTAAGGTTCACTATATATATCACTCAATCTAGATTTTCACCTGATCTAGACAAATCACCCAATCTAGACATATTATCACTCAATTTACACATATCGCCCAATCTAGATCAATTATCTAATATAAATTCTGGTGGCTGTCCTTTACTGGTTCCCAAAACATTCTCCCTCCCTCCTTTACCAATGAGTTCAATGCCTATCTTATTTTCTTCTTTTCCATTCAAACTCCAAGCCTACAATAAGGGACTTTATCATACATATTGATATTTCCTCAAACACTCTAGCCTTCTAATTCTATAATCTACCCAATTCTCATTATCTGTTTGCTCCTCTATCCACCTTAACTATCCACAAGGATGATCATACTTGATTTTATCATCACTTCCAAGTGTTTCATTGCAAAGATCAAACCCCAGTATCTTTTCTGACCTCTATCTTTACCTTATGAACAATTAGACATTTGAAGTGGATGTTCTGGAAACATCTCAAACTCAACATGTCCAAAAACAAAGCTCATTATCCTTTGCTAAGGCAGACTGCACAGAAGATGAATAGGAAAAAGGAAAGGTAAGTTTTACAAGTCTTTCAAAATAAGCCATCTGGTGTCTTCCTTAAAGTCTAAGCTACAGTGGACATTTAGTGTAGGTCTGCCCTCCTTGTAGGGGGCAGGAAGAAAGCCTAGAAGAAATTAACTTCAGCACAAATCATGCACTCACAAGAGTTCATTTCTAACTTCACATTACTTTTCAAGTTTGGTTAAACCTCAGATAACCCAACAGAACTATGAAATCTTTATGGAGCCAATCCCCTCAAAGCCAGTTTCCTCATCTAACATCATATGAGTCTTGGAGAAGTTTTTCTCCCTTTAACCTTTAGAAGAAAGGGACAAATTCAATAATCATTCTGTATTTCATTGAAAAAGTAGTTTCCTGTGTATGTCACAGGATCAGCAGAAAACAAACAAACAAAAAAACCAGTCCCATCTCTTACTACACTTTCTGCCTTCAAGAAGCTTATGTTTTATTAGTAGAAGACAACATAAAAAAAAAACACTGAAAATTGTGAGTGGGAATGAAGTTACCCAGTGCCAGAGCATTATAAAGAAAGTCTGTAAGAGTCAGGAATAAGGCCTGGAGACCAATGAGATATGACTGATGTCTTTATAAAATAGGAAAGGAGGGTTCTGAGAGGAACCAGCTAATCAGAAGTAGAGGGTATTTCCAATGTGTGAAGTCCAAAGGTGAAGTCTATGGGTAGAATGTGCTTTACAGGTGAAGGAGTTCCTAGATCATTGTAAAGAAAGACCAGGGAGACTTAAGTGTGCAGTCTAAGATTATTAGAACAATAGCACTCTAAGGTCAGAGGCCTTCAAGA